>NC_088236.1:4217923-4372923 GCF_036934945.1 Oncorhynchus masou masou | reverse complement strand
GGTTAGAGCGTTGGGCTAGTAACCAGCAGGTAGCCTAGTGGTTAGAGCGTTGGGCTAGTAACCAGCAGGTAGCCTAGTGGTTAGAGCGTTGGGCTAGTAACCAGCAGGTAGCCTAGTGGTTAGAGCGTTGGGCTAGTAACCAGCAGGTAGCCTAGTGGTTAGAGCGTTGGGCTAGTAACCAGCAGGTAGCCTAGTGGTTAGAGCGTTGGGCTAGTAACCAGCAGGTAGCCTAGTGGTTAGAGCGTTGGGCTAGTAACCAGCAGGTAGCCTAGTGGTTAGAGTGTTGGACTAGTAACCAGCAGGTAGCCTAGTGGTTAGAGCGTTGGGCTAGTAACCAGCAGGTAGCCTAGTGGTTAGAGCGTTGGGCTAGTAACCGGAAGGTTGCAAGTTCGAATCCCCGAGCTGACAAGGTACAAATCTGTCGTTCTGCCCCTGAACAGGCAGTTAACCCACTGTTCCCCGGTAGGCCTTCATTGTAAAATAAGAATTTTTTCTTAACTGACTTGCCTAGTTAAATAAAAGGTAAAATCATTATTATTATTGTTTTAAAAATGTAATCTCCTCTAATGATGTATAAAACTCACTCTGGTTACTGGTAGTTTGACGATGTGTGACCTGTTACTGCATATTACCCTAGAGAGAAAAACAAAACGGGTTCCATTAGACATTAACAGTTTGCAATACAATACCTCCAGCAGCTGCTAGATTGACCTGTTGTTACATACTTAAACTGTCATTCACACTTTCTCTTCTGTTGAATGTATAAATCCACTGTCTCATGTCCTGGTCGAACAGTACATTCAATATGACAGTCAATGTCTCTGACTACTGATTGAATTGCAGCCGGAAACATTGGGTTTGCTTCTTTTGCCTCTGAAATGAATAAATAACATGAAACAATTTTTAAACCTTTTTTCGATTTCGGGACTTGTGGCACAAAATCTTGTTTCAGGAAAAAAAATGATTTATTGGGGAAATCAAGTAAAGGGGTTTCTTACCATGGCAGTAAGGGGGTTTCTTACCATGGCAGTAAGGGGGTTTCTTACTATTGCAGTAAGGGGTCTCTTACCATGGCAGTAAGGGGTCTCTTACCATGGCAGTGAAGGGGTTTCTTACCATGGCAGTAAGGGGTTACTTACCATGGCAGTGAAGGGGTTTCTTACCATGGCAGTAAGGGGGTTTCTTACTATTGCAGTAAGGGGTCTCTTACCATGGCAGTAAGGGGTCTCTTACCATGGCAGTAAGGGGTCTCTTACCATGGCAGTAAGGGGGTCTCTTACCATGGCAGTAAGGGGGTCTCTTACCATGGCAGTAAGGGGGTCTCTTACCATGGCAGTAAGGGGGTTTCTTACCATGGCAGTAAGGGAGTTTCTTACCATGGCAGTAAGGGGTTACTTACCATGGCAGTAAGGGGGTTTCTTACCATGGCAGTAAGGGGTTTCTTACCATGGCAGTAAGGGGGTTTCTTACCATGGCAGTAAGGGGTCTCTTACCATGGCAGTAAGGGGGTCTCTTACCATGGCAGTAAGGGGTTTCTTACCATGGCAGTAAGGGGTCTCTTACCATGGCAGTAAGGGGGTCTCTTACCATGGCAGTAAGGGGGTTTCTTACCATGGCAGTAAGGGGGTTTCTTACCATGGCAGTAAGGGGTTACTTACCATGGCAGTAAGGGGTTTCTTACCATGGCAGTAAGAGGTTTCTTACCATGGCAGTAAGTGGGTTTCTTACCATGGCAGTAAGGGGTTTCTTACCATTGCAGTAAGGGGGTTTCTTACCATGGCAGTAAGGGGGTTTCTTACCATGGCAGTAAGAGGTTTCTTACCATTGCAGTAAGGGGTCTCTTACCATGGCAGTAAGGGGTCTCTTACCATGGCAGTAAGGGGTCTCTTACCATGGCAGTAAAGGGGTCTCTTACCATGGCAGTAAGGGGTTTCTTACCATGTCAGTAAAGGGGTCTCTGTCCATGGCAGTAAGGGGGTTTCTTACCATGTCAGTAAAGGGGTCTCTTACCATGGCAGTAAGAGGGTTTCTTACCATGGCAGTAAGGTGTTTCTTACCATGGCAGTAAGGGGGTTTCTTACCATGTCAGTAAAGGGGTCTCTTACCATGGCAGTAAGGGGGTTTCTTACCATGGCAGTAAGGGGGTTTCTTACCATGGCAGTAAGGGGGTTTCTTACCATGGCAGTAAGGGGGTTTCTTACCATGTCAGTAAAGGGGTCTCTTACCATGGCAGTAAGGGGTTTCTTACCATGGCAGTAAGGGGTTACTTACCATGGCAGTAAGGGGTTTCTTACCATGGCAGTAAGGGGTCTCTTACCATGGCAGTAAGGGGGTTTCTTACCATGGCAGTAAGGGGTTTCTTACCATGGCAGTAAGGGGTTACTTACCATGGCAGTAAGGGGTCTCTTACCATGGCAGTAAGGGGTCTCTTACCATGGCAGTAAGGGGTCTCTTACCATGGCAGTAAGGGGGTCTCTTACCATGGCAGTAAGGGGTTTCTTACCATGTCAGTAAAGGGGTCTCTGTCCATGGCAGTAAGGGGGTTTCTTACCATGTCAGTAAAGGGGTCTCTGTCCATGGCAGTAAGGGGGTTTCTTACCATGTCAGTAAAGGGGTCTCTTACCATGGCAGTAAGGGGGTTTCTTACCATGGCAGTAAGGGGTTTCTTACCATGGCAGTAAGGGGTTTTCTTACCATGTCAGTAAAGGGGTCTCTTACCATGGCAGTAAGGGGGTTTCTTACCATGACAGTAAGGGGGTTTCTTACCATGGCAGTAAGGGGGTTTCTTACCATGGCAGTAAGGGGGTTTCTTACCATGTCAGTAAGGGGGTTTCTTACCATGGCAGTAAGGGGGTTTCTTACCATGGCAGTAAGGGGGTTTCTTACCATGTCAGTAAAGGGGTCTCTTACCATGGCAGTAAGGGGTTTCTTACCATGGCAGTAAGGGGTTACTTACCATGGCAGTAAGGGATTTCTTACCATGGCAGTAAGGGGGTTTCTTACCATGGCAGTAAGGGGGTTTCTTACCATGGCAGTAAAGGGGTTTCTTACCATGTCAGTAAGGGGGTTTCTTACCATGGCAGTAAGGGGGTTTCTTACCATGGCAGTAAGGGGGTTTCTTACCATGGCAGTAAGGGGGTTTCTTACCATAGCAGTAAGGGGGTTTCTTACCATGGCAGTAAGGGGGTTTCTTACCATGGCAGTAAGGGGGTTTCTTACCATGGCAGTAAGGGGTTTCTTACCATCGCAGTAAGGGGTTTCTTACCATCGCAGTAAAGGGTTTCTTACCATGTCAGTAAGGGGTGAGCTAAAGGATCATGCTTGTCCATCTGCCTCTTAATCTCCAGGTAAGGTGCCTGTAGAGAAACAACCTTCATTTAACACCACTGGCTCAATGGGTACAACGGGACAGCACACACACACACACAGGGGAGACATAAGAGGGGATGAGAGACATGACGAATTAGGTCCTAAACATGATGAAGAGGTAAGAGTCAAGGGTTAGGGTTAGTTACCCGGGACATTTCTCTGATAGAGGTAAGAGTCAAGGGTTAGGGTTAGTTACCCGGGACATTTCTCTGATAGAGGTAAGGGTTAGGGTTAGTTACCCGGGACATTTCTCTGATAGAGTCAAGGGTTAGGGTTAGTTACCCGGGACATTTCTCTGATAGAGGTAAGAGTCAAGGGTTAGGGTTAGTTACCCGGGACATTTCTCTGATAGAGGTAAGGGTTAGGGTTAGTTACCCGGGACATTTCTCTGATAAGAGTCAAGGATTAGGGTTAGTTACCCGGGACATTTCTCTGATAGAGGTAAGAGTCAAGGGTTAGGGTTAGTTACCCGGGACATTTCTCTGATAGAGTCAAGGGTTAGGGTTAGTTACCCGGGACATTTCTCTGATAGAGGTAAGAGTCAAGGGTTAGGGTTAGTTACCTGGGACATTTCTCTGATAGAGGTAAGAGTCAAGGGTTAGGGTTAGTTACCCGGGACATTTCTCTGATAGAGGTAAGAGTCAAGGGTTAGGGTTAGTTACCCGGGACATTTCTCTGATAGAGGTAAGAGTCAAGGGTTAGGGTTAGTTACCCGGGACATTTCTCTGATAGAGGTAAGAGTCAAGGGTTAGGGTTAGTTACCCGGGACATTTCTCTGATAGAGGTAAGAGTCAAGGGTTAGGGTTAGTTACCCGGGACATTTCTCTGATAGAGGTAAGAGTCAAGGGTTAGGGTTAGTTACCCGGGACATTTCTCTGATAGAGTCAAGGGTTAGGGTTAGTTACCCGGGACATTTCTCTGATAGAGGTAAGGGTTAGGGTTAGTTACCTGGGACATTTCTCTGATAGAGGTAAGAGTCAAGGGTTAGGGTTAGTTACCCGGGACATTTCTCTGATAGAGGAAAGGGTTAGGGTTAGTTACCCGGGACATTTCTCTGATAGAGGTAAGGGTTAGGGTTAGTTACCTGGGACATTTCTCTGATAGAGGTAAGAGTCAAGGGTTAGGGTTAGTTACCCGGGACATTTCTCTGATAGAGGAAAGAGTCAAGGGTTAGGGTTAGTTACCCGGGACATTTCTCTGATAGAGGTAAGAGTCAAGGGTTAGGGTTAGTTACCCGGGACATTTCTCTGATAGAGGTAAGAGTCAAGGGTTAGGGTTAGTTACCCGGGACATTTCTCTGATAGAGGTAAGAGTCAAGGGTTGGGTCAGGACAGGGTTAGTTACCCGGGACATTTCTCTGATAGAGGTAAGAGTCAAGGGTTAGGGTTAGTTACCTGGGACATTTCTCTGATAGAGGTAAGAGTCAAGGGTTAGGGTTAGTTACCCGGGACATTTCTCTGATAGAGGAAAGAGTCAAGGGTTAGGGTTAGTTACCCGGGACATTTCTCTGATAGAGGTAAGAGTCAAGGGTTAGGGTTAGTTACCCGGGACATTTCTCTGATAGAGGTAAGAGTCAAGGGTTAGGGTTAGTTACCCGGGACATTTCTCTGATAGAGGTAAGAGTCAAGGGTTAGGGTTAGTTACCTGGGACATTTCTCTGATAGAGGTAAGAGTCAAGGGTTAGGGTTAGTTACCCGGGACATTTCTCTGATAGAGGTAAGAGTCAAGGGTTAGGGTTAGTTACCCGGGACATTTCTCTGATAGAGGTAAGAGTCAAGGGTTAGGGTTAGTTACCTGGGACATTTCTCTGATAGAGGTGAGACTGTCAAGGGCTCTCATCACTCGGTCATAGTCCTTTTTCTGAAATGAACCACAAGCATCACGGATCACAGGCAGCATGAACCACTTCAGAAAAGGACACAGTGAAATTCAGCAAGGATCTACCAACAACAACTAAAGTCCTCTGCATATTCAACTAAATGGTCTCCATCTGGATTAGTCTTATACATCTTATATTTTTTGGGGGGGGTTGGATTTATTGCAGGAATTCATCAAATTACTGCTGATAAAAGCTATACCCGGGGGTTGAAGGCCTAACTAAGGCTGTCAGTAGGTTCAGGGTTAGTAACCATACCTGGGGGTTGAAGGCCTAATGCTGTCAGTAGGTTCAGGGTTAGTAACCATACCTGGGGGTTGAAGGCCTAAGGCTGTCAGTAGGTTCAGGGTTAGTAACCATACCTGGGGGTTGAAGGCCTAATGCTGTCAGTAGGTTCAGGGTTAGTAACCATACCTGGGGGTTGAAGGCCTAAGGCTGTCAGTAGGTTCAGGGTTAGTAACCATACCTGGGGGTTGAAGGCCTAAGGCTGTTAGTAGGTTCAGGGTTAGTAACCATACCTGGGGGTTGAAGGCCTAAGACTGTTAGTAGGTTCAGGGTTAGTAACCATACCTGGGGGTTGAAGGCCTAAGGCTGTCAGTAGGTTCAGGGTTAGTAACCATACCTGGGGGTTGAAGGCCTAAGGCTGTCAGTAGGTTCAGGGTTAGTAACCATACCTGGGGGTTGAAGGCCTAATGCTGTCAGTAGGTTCAGGGTTAGTAACCATACCTGGGGGTTGAAGGCCTAAGGCTGTCAGTAGGTTCAGGGTTAGTAACCATACCTGTGGGTTGAAGGCCTAAGGCTGTTAGTAGGTTCAGGGTTAGTAACCATACCTGGGGGTTGAAGGCCTAAGACTGTCAGTAGGTTCAGGGTTAGTAACCATACCTGGGGGTTGAAGGCCTAAGGCTGTCAGTAGGTTCAGGGTTAGTAACCATACCTGGGGGTTAAAGGCCTAAGGCTGTCAGTAGGTTCAGGGTTAGTAACCATACCTGGGGGTTGAAGGCCTAAGGCAGTTAGTAGGTTCAGGGTTAGTAACCATACCTGGGGGTTGAAGGCCTAAGGCTGTCAGTAGGTTCAGGGTTAGTAACCATACCTGGGGGTTGAAGGCCTAAGGCTGTCAGTAGGTTCAGGGTTAGTAACCATACCTGGGGGTTTAAGGCCTAAGGCTGTCAGTAGGTTCAGGGTTAGTAACCATACCTGGGGGTTGAAGGCCTAATGCTGTCAGTAGGTTCAGGGTTAGTAACCATACCTGGGGGTTGAAGGCCTAAGGCTGTCAGTAGGTTCAGGGTTAGTAACCATACCTGGGGGTTGAAGGCCTAAGGCTGTCAGTAGGTTCAGGGTTAGTAACCATACCTGGGGGTTGAAGGCCTAAGGCTGTCAGTAGGTTCAGGGTTAGTAACCATACCTGGGGGTTGAAGGCCTAAGGCTGTCAGTAGGTTCAGGGTTAGTAACCATACCTGGGGGTTGAAGGCCTAAGGCTGTCAGTAGGTTCAGGGTTAGTAACCATACCCGGGGGTTGAAGGCCTAAGGCTGTCAGTAGGTTCAGGGTTAGTAACCATACCTGGGGGTTGAAGGCCTAATGCTGTTAGTAGGTTCAGGGTTAGTAACCATACCTGGGGGTTGAAGGCCTAAGGCTGTCAGTAGGTTCAGGGTTAGTAACCATACCTGGGGGTTGAAGGCCTAAGGCTGTCAGTAGGTTCAGGGTTAGTAACCATACCTGGGGGTTGAAGGCCTAATGCTGTCAGTAGGTTCAGGGTTAGTAACCATACCTGGGGGTTGAAGGCCTAATGCTGTCAGTAGGTTCAGGGTTAGTAACCATACCTGGGGGTTGAAGGCCTAAGGCTGTCAGTAGGTTCAGGGTTAGTAACCATACCTGGGGGTTGAAGGCCTAATGCTGTCAGTAGGTTCAGGGTTAGTAACCATACCTGGGGGTTGAAGGCCTAAGACTGTTAGTAGGTTCAGGGTTAGTAACCATACCTGGGGGTTGAAGGCCTAAGACTGTCAGTAGGTTCAGGGTTAGTAACCATACCTGGGGGTTGAAGGCCTAATGCTGTCAGTAGGTTCAGGGTTAGTAACCATACCTGGGGGTTGAAGGCCTAAGGCTGTCAGTAGGTTCAGGGTTAGTAACCATACCTGGGGGTTGAAGGCCTAAGGCTGTCAGTAGGTTCAGGGTTAGTAACCATACCTGGGGGTTGAAGGCCTAAGGCTGTCAGTAGGTTCAGGGTTAGTAACCATACCTGGGGGTTGAAGGCCTAAGGCTGTCAGTAGGTTCAGGGTTAGTAACCATACCTGGGGGTTGAAGGCCTAATGCTGTCAGTAGGTTCAGGGTTAGTAACCATACCTGGGGGTTGAAGGCCTAAGGCTGTTAGTAGGTTCAGGGTTAGTAACCATACCTGGGGGTTGAAGGCCTAAGGCTGTCAGTAGGTTCAGGGTTAGTAACCATACCTGGGGGTTGAAGGCCTAAGGCTGTAGGTAGGTTCAGGGTTAGTAACCATACCTGGGGGTTGAAGGCCTAATGCTGTCAGTAGGTTCAGGGTTAGTAACCATACCTGGGGGTTGAAGGCCTAAGGCTGTCAGTAGGTTCAGGGTTAGTAACCATACCTGGGGGTTGAAGGCCTAAGGCTGTCAGTAGGTTCAGGGTTAGTAACCATACCTGGGGGTTGAAGGCCTAAGGTTGTCAGTAGGTTCAGGGTTAGTAACCATACCTGGGGGTTGAAGGCCTAAGGCTGTCAGTAGGTTCAGGGTTAGTAACCATACCTGGGGGTTGAAGGCCTAAGGCTGTCAGTAGGAACAGGGTTAGTAACCATACCTGGGGGTTGAAGGCCTAAGGTTGTCAGTAGGTTCAGGGTTAGTAACCATACCTGGGGGTTGAAGGCCTAAGGCTGTCAGTAGGTTCAGGGTTAGTAACCATACCTGGGGGTTGAAGGCCTAAGGCTGTCAGTAGGTTCAGGGTTAGTAACCATACCTGGGGGATGAAGGCCTAAGGCTGTCAGTAGGTTCAGGGTTAGTAACCATACCTGGGGGTTGAAGGCCTAAGGCTGTCAGTAGGTTCAGGGTTAGTAACCATACCTGGGGGTTGAAGGCCTAAGGCTGTCAGTAGGTTCAGGGTTAGTAACCATACCTGGGGGTTGAAGGCCTAAGGCTGTCAGTAGGTTCAGGGTTAGTAACCATACCTGGGGGTTGAAGGCCTAAGGCTGTCAGTAGGTTCAGGGTTAGTAACCATACCTGGGGGTTGAAGGCCTAAGGCTGTCAGTAGGTTCAGGGTTAGTAACCATACCCGGGGGTTGAAGGCCTAAGGCTGTCAGTAGGTTCAGGGTTAGTAACCATACCTGGGGGTTGAAGGCCTAAGGCTGTCAGTAGGTTCAGGGTTAGTAACCATACCTGGGGGTTGAAGGCCTAAGGCTGTCAGTAGGTTCAGGGTTAGTAACCATACCTGGGGGTTGAAGGCCTAAGGCTGTCAGTAGGTTCAGGGTTAGTAACCATACCTGGGGGTTGAAGGCCTAAGGCTGTCAGTAGGTTCAGGGTTAGTAACCATACCTGGGGGTTGAAGGCCTGAGGCTGTCAGTAGGTTCAGGGTTAGTAACCATACCTGGGGGTTGAAGGCCTAAGGCTGTCAGTAGGTTCAGGGTTAGTAACCATACCTGGGGGTTGAAGGCCTAAGGCTGTCAGTAGGTTCAGGGTTAGTAACCATACCTGGGGGTTGAAGGCCTAAGGCTGTCAGTAGGTTCAGGGTTAGTAACCATACCCGGGGGTTGAAGGCCAGTGCCTGGGAGTCACACGGATCCACCACGGAGGGATATGGCTCAAAGATGACCACTTTCCTGGGAGACTCTAGAGCAGACCTACACATGGACACCAACAGGTCCACCACCTAGGAAACAGAGACGGACACTTAGTCAGCTGTGTGTGTGTGTGTGTGTGTGTGTGTTGTGTGTGTGTGTGTCTCATGTGTGTGTGTCGTGTTGTGTGTGTGTGTCTCGTGTGTGTGTGTGTGTGTGTGTGTGTGTCTCGTGTGTGTGTGTCTCATGTGTGTGTGTGTGTGTCTCGTGTGTGTGTGTGTCTCGTGTGTGTGTTGTGTTGTGTGTGTGTGTGTCTCGTGTGTGTGTGTGTGTGTGTCTCATGTGTGTGTCTCGTGTGTGTGTGTGTGTGTCTCGTGTGTGTGTGTGTGTGTCTCGTGTGTGCGCGCACATACCTGAGCCCCTGTGGCGATCTCGTCGGCTGCCTCATTCATCACCCCCAGTGTTTGAAAGGCAAACACACACAGTTCCCGCTCACACACGGTGGGCTGTGGGGTGGACACACCACACAGGGTCATTTAGATAGATCTCTTGTTTAGCGTTATAGCATATTTCTCCCTCTAACTCATATATATATATATATAGATAGTAATGGGTGTGCTGCTTGTTAGCAAGTAGGTTGTTTTGGGTTAAATGAGAAACAGCCACAGTCAGTCTACCACAAGTACTACTGGTATACAAAGCCCTGGCCTACAGTCAAATCATTAGGAGGACTCAGGACAGTGACCTATAGTTGTATCATTAGGACTCAGGACAGTGACCTATAGTTGTATCACTAGGACTCAGGACAGTGACCTATAGTTGTATCACTAGGAGGACTCAGGACAGTGATCTATAGTTGTATCATTAGGACTCAGGACAGTGACCTATAGTTGTATCACTAGGAGGACTCAGGACAGTGATCTATAGTTGTATCATTAGGACTCAGGACAGTGACCTATAGTTGTATCACTAGGAGGACTCAGGACAGTGATCTATAGTTGTATCATTAGGACTCAGGACAGTGACCTATAGTTGTATCATTAGGACTCAGGACAGTGATCTATAGTTGTATCATTAGGACTCAGGACAGTGACCTATAGTTGTATCATTAGGATCAGGACAGTGATCTATAGTTGTATCACTAGGAGGACTAGGACAGTGATCAGGATCATTAGTGACCTATAGTTGTATCAGTTGTATCATTAGGACTCAGGACAGTGATCTATAGTTGTATCATTAGACTCAGGACAGTCTATAGTTGTATCATTAGGACTCAGGATCATTAGACTCAGGACAGTGACCTATAGTTGTATCATTAGGACTCAGGACAGTGATCTATAGTTGTATCACTAGGACTCAGGACAGTGATCTATAGTTGTATCATTAGGACTCAGGACAGTGATCTATAGTTGTATCATTAGGACTCAGGACAGTGATCTATAGTTGTATCATTAGGACTCAGGACAGTGACTATAGTTGTATCATTAGGACTGATCTATAGTTGTATCATTAGGACTCAGGACAGTGACCTATAGTTGTATCACTAGGACTCAGGACAGTCAGTTGTACAGTGACAGTCTATAGTTGTATCATTAGGACTCAGGACAGTGATCTATAGTTGTATCATTAGGACTCAGGACAGGACAGTGATCTATAGTGATCTATAGTTGTATCATTAGGACTCAGGACAGTGACCTATAGTTGTATCATTAGGACTCAGGACAGTGACCTATAGTTGTATCATTAGGACTCAGGACAGTGATCTATAGTTGTATCACTAGGACTCAGGACAGTGATCTATAGTTGTATCATTAGGACTCAGGACTGTGACCTATAGTTGTATCACTAGGAGGACTCAGGACAGTGATCTATAGTTGTATCACTAGGACTCAGGACAGTGACCTATAGTTGTATCATTAGGACTCAGGACAGTGATCTATAGTTGTATCATTAGGACTCAGGACAGTGACCTATAGTTGTATCACTAGGAGGACTCAGGACAGTGATCTATAGTTGTATCACTAGGACTCAGGACAGTGACCTATAGTTGTAGGATCACTAGTTGAGGACTCAGGACAGTGATCTATAGTTGTATCACTAGGACTCAGGACAGTGACCTATAGTTGTATCATTAGGACTCAGGACAGTGATCTATAGTTGTATCATTAGGACTCAGGACAGTGACCTATAGTTGTATCATTAGGACTCAGGACAGTGACTATAGTTGTATCAGGACTCAGGACAGTGATCTATAGTTGTATCACTAGGACTCAGGACAGTGACCTATAGTTGTATCATTAGGACTCAGGACAGTGATCTATAGTTGACTCAGGACAGTGATCTATAGTTAGGACTCAGGACAGTGACCTATAGTTGTATCATTAGGACTCAGGACAGTGATCTATAGTTGTATCACTAGGAGGACTCAGGACAGTGATCTATAGTTGTATCATTAGGACTCAGGACAGTGATCTATAGTTGTATCATTAGGACTCAGGACAGTGATCTATAGTTGTATCACTAGGACTCAGGACAGTGATCTATAGTTGTATCATTAGGACTCAGGACAGTGATCTATAGTTGTATCATTAGGACTCAGGACAGTGACTCTATAGTTGTATCATTAGGACTCAGGACAGTGATCTATAGTTGTACAGTGACAGTGATCTATAGTTGTATCTAGGATCAGGACAGTGACCTATAGTTGTATCACTCAGGACAGTGAGGACTCAGGACAGTGATGATCTATAGACTCAGGACAGTGATCTATAGTTGTATCACTAGGAGGACTAGGACAGTGATCTATAGTTGTATCACAGTCAGGACAGTGATCTATAGTTGTATCATTAGGACTCAGGACAGTGACCTATAGTGTGTATCATTGACCTATAGGACTCAGGACTATAGTTGTATCATTGACTCAGGACAGTGATCTATAGTTGTATCATTAGGACTCAGGACAGTGACCTATAGTTGGACTCAGGACTCTATAGTTGTATCATTAGGACTCAGGACAGTGATCTATAGTTGTATCATTAGGACTCAGGACAGTGACCTATAGTTGTATCATAGAGGACTCAGGACAGTGATCTATAGTTGTATCATTAGGACTCAGGACAGTGATCTATAGTTGTATCATTAGGACTCAGGACAGTGATCTATAGTTGTACTAGGACTCAGGACAGTGATCTATAGTTGTATCATTAGGACTCAGGACTCAGGACAGTGATCTATAGTTGTATCATTAGGACTCAGGACAGTGATCTATAGTTGTATCACTAGGAGGACTCAGGACAGTGATCTATAGTTGTATCACTAGGACTCAGGACAGTGATCTATAGTTGTATCATTAGGACTCAGGACAGTGACCTATAGTTGTATCATTAGGACTCAGGACAGTGATCTATAGTTGTATCATTAGGACTCAGGACAGTGATCTATAGTTGTATCATTAGGACTCAGGACAGTGATCTATAGTTGTATCATTAGGACTCAGGACAGTGACCTATAGTTGTATCACTAGGAGGACTCAGGACAGTGATCTATAGTTGTATCACTAGGACTCAGGACAGGACTATAGTGATCTATAGGATCATTAGGACTCAGGACAGTGACCTATAGTTGTATCATTGGACTCAGGACAGTGATCTATAGTTGTATCATTAGGACTCAGGACAGTGATCTATAGTTGTATCATTAGTTGACTCAGGACAGTGATCTATAGTTGTATCATTAGGACAGTGATCTATAGTTGTATCATTAGGACTCAGGACAGTGATCTATAGTTGTGACTCAGGACAGTGATCTATAGTTGAGGACTCAGGACAGTGACCTATAGTTGTATCACTAGGAGGACTCAGGACAGTGATCTATAGTTGTATCATTAGGACTCAGGACAGTGACCTATAGTTGTATCATTACTCAGTGATAGTTGTATCATTAGGACTCAGGACAGTCTATAGTTGACAGACTCAGGACCTATAGTTGTATCATTAGGACTCAGGACAGTGACCTATAGTTGTATCATTAGGACTCAGGACAGTGATCTATAGTTGTATCATTAGGACTCAGGACAGTGACCTAGTTGACTCAGGACAGTGACCTATAGTTGTATCATTAGGACTCAGGACAGTGACCTATCTATCACTATAGGTATCATTAGGACTCAGGACAGTGATCTATAGTTGTATCACTAGGAGGACTCAGGACAGTGATCTATAGTTGTATCACTAGGAGGACTCAGGACAGTGATCTATAGTTGTATCATTATGACTCAGGACAGTGATCTATAGTTGTATCATTAGGACTCAGGACAGTGATCTATAGTTGTATCACTAGGAGGACTCAGGACAGTGACCTATAGTTGTATCACTAGGACTCAGGACAGTGATCTATAGTTGTATCATTAGGAGGACTCAGGACAGTGATCTATAGTTGTATCATTAGGACTCAGGACAGTGATCTATAGTTGTATCACTAGGAGTTGACTCAGGACAGTGATCTATAGATGTATCATTAGGATTCAGGACAGTGATCTATAGTTGTATCATTAGGACTCAGGACAGTGATCTATAGTTGTATCATTAGGACTCAGGACAGTGATCTATAGTTGTATCACTAGGAGGACTCAGGACAGTGATCTATAGTTGTATCATTAGGACTCAGGACAGTGACCTATAGTTGTATCATTAGGACTCAGGACAGTGATCTATAGTTGTATCATTAGGACTCAGGACAGTGATCTATAGTTGTATCATTAGGACTCAGGACAGTGACCTATAGTTGTATCATTAGGAGGACTCAGGACAGTGATCTATAGTTGTATCATTAGGACTCAGGACAGTGACCTATAGTTGTATCATTAGGACTCAGGACAGTGACCTATAGTTGTATCATTAGGACTCAGGACAGTGACCTATAGTTGTATCACTAGGAGGACTCAGGACAGTGATCTATAGTTGTATCACTAGGACTCAGGACAGTGACCTATAGTTGTATCATTAGGACTCAGGACAGTGATCTATAGTTGTATCATTAGGACTCAGGACAGTGACCTATAGTTGTATCATTAGGACTCAGGACAGTGATCTATAGTTGTATCACTTAGGACTCAGGACAGTGATCTATAGTTGTATCATTAGGAGGACTGACAGTGATCTATAGTTGTATCATTAGGAGGACTCAGGACAGTGACCTATAGTTGTATCATTAGGACTCAGGACAGTGATCTATAGTTGTATCATTAGGACTCAGGACAGTGATCTATAGTTGTATCATTAGGACTCAGGACAGTGATCTATAGTTGTATCATTAGGACTCAGGACAGTGATCTATAGTTGTATCATTAGGACTCAGGACAGTGATCTATAGTTGTATCATTATGACTCAGGACAGTGATCTATAGTTGTATCATTAGGACTCAGGACAGTGATCTATAGTTGTATCACTAGGAGGACTCAGGACAGTGATCTATAGTTGTATCATTAGGACTCAGGACAGTGACCTATAGTTGTATCTAGGAGGACTCAGGACTAGTTGTATCATTAGGACTCAGGACAGTGATCTATAGTTGTATCACTAGGAGGACTCAGGACAGTGATCTATAGTTGTATCATTAGGACTCAGGACAGTGACCTATAGTTGTATCATTAGGACTCAGGACAGTGATCTATAGTTGTATCATTAGGACTCAGGACAGTGATCTATAGTTGTATCATTAGGAGGACTCAGGACAGTGATCTATAGTTGTATCATTAGGAGGACTCAGGACAGTGACCTATAGTTGGACTCAGGACAGTGACCTATAGTTTTATCATTAGGACTCAGGACAGTGACCTATAGTTGTATCACTAGGACTCAGGACAGTGATCTATAGTTGTATCACTAGGAGGACTCAGGACAGTGACCTATAGTTGTATCATTATGACTCAGGACAGTGATCTATAGTTGTATCATTAGGACTCAGGACAGTGACCTATAGTTGTATCATTAGGACTCAGGACAGTGATCTATAGTTGTATCACTAGGAGGACTCAGGACAGTGATCTATAGTTGTATCATTAGGACTCAGGACAGTGATCTATAGTTGTATCATTAGGACTCAGGACAGTGACCTATAGTTGTATCATTAGGACTCAGGACAGTGATCTATAGTTGTATCATTAGGACTCAGGACAGTGATCTATAGTTGTATCATTAGGACTCAGGACAGTGACCTATAGTTGTATCATTATGACTCAGGACAGTGATCTATAGTTGTATCACTAGGAGGACTCAGGACAGTGATCTATAGTTGTATCACTAGGACTCAGGACAGTGATCTATAGTTGTATCATTAGGACTCAGGACAGTGACCTATAGTTGTATCATTAGGACTCAGGACAGTGACCTATAGTTGTATCATTAGGACTCAGGACAGTGACCTATAGTTGTATCATTAGGACTCAGGACAGTGATCTATAGTTGTATCATTAGGACTCAGGACAGTGACCTATAGTTGTATCATTAGGACTCAGGACAGTGACCTATAGTTGTATCACTAGGAGGACTCAGGACAGTGATCTATAGTTGTATCATTAGGACTCAGGACAGTGATCTATAGTTGTATCATTAGGACTCAGGACAGTGACCTATAGTTGTATCATTAGGACTCAGGACAGTGATCTATAGTTGTATCATTAGGACTCAGGACAGTGACCTATAGTTGTATCATTAGGACTCAGGACAGTGACCTATAGTTGTATCATTAGGACTCAGGACAGTGACCTATAGTTGTATCACTAGGAGGACTCAGGACAGTGATCTATAGTTGTATCACTAGGACTCAGGACAGTGACCTATAGTTGTATCATTAGGACTCAGGACAGTGATCTATAGATGTATCATTAGGAGGACTCAGGACAGTGATCTATAGTTGTATCATTAGGACTCAGGACAGTGATCTATAGTTGTATCATTAGGACTCAGGACAGTGATCTATAGTTGTATCATTATGACTCAGGACAGTGATCTATAGTTGTATCATTAGGACTCAGGACAGTGATCTATAGTTGTATCATTAGGACTCAGGACAGTGACCTATAGTTGTATCACTAGGAGGACTCAGGACAGTGATCTATAGTTGTATCATTAGGACTCAGGACAGTGACCTATAGTTGTACTAGGAGGACTCAGGACAGTGATCTATAGTTGTATCATTATGACTCAGGACAGTGACCTATAGTTGTATCACTAGGAGGACTCAGGACAGTGATCTATAGTTGTATCATTAGGACTCAGGACAGTGATCTATAGTTGTATCATTAGGACTCAGGACAGTGACCTATAGTTGTATCATTAGGACTCAGGACAGTGATCTATAGTTGTATCACTAGGAGGACTCAGGACAGTGACCTATAGTTGTATCATTAGGACTCAGGACAGTGATCTATAGTTGTATCATTAGGACTCAGGACTCTATAGTTGTATCATTAGGACTCAGGACAGTGATCTATAGTTGTATCACTAGGAGGACTCAGGACAGTGATCTATAGTTGTATCATTAGGACTCAGGACAGTGACTATAGTTGTATCATTAGGACTCAGGACAGTGATCTATAGTTGTATCATTAGGACTCAGGACAGTGATCTATAGTTGTATCATTAGGACTCAGGACAGTGATCTATAGTTGTATCACTAGGAGGACTCAGGACAGTGATCTATAGTTGTATCATTAGGACTCAGGACAGTGATCTATAGTTGTATCATTAGGACTCAGGACAGTGATCTATAGTTGTATCATTAGGACTCAGGACAGTGATCTATAGTTGTATCACTAGGAGGACTCAGGACAGTGATCTATAGTTGTATCATTAGGACTCAGGACAGTGACCTATAGTTGTATCATTAGGACTCAGGACAGTGACCTATAGTTGTATCATTAGGACTCAGGACAGTGACCTATAGTTGTATCACTAGGAGGACTCAGGACAGTGATCTATAGTTGTATCATTAGGACTCAGGACAGTGACCTATAGTTGTATCATTAGGACTCAGGACAGTGATCTATAGTTGTATCATTAGGACTCAGGACAGTGACCTATAGTTGTATCACTAGGAGGACTCAGGACAGTGATCTATAGTTGTATCATTAGGACTCAGGACAGTGATCTATAGTTGTATCATTAGGAGGACTCAGGACAGTGATCTATAGTTGTATAATTAGGAGGACTCAGGACAGTGACCTATAGATGTATCATTAGGACTCAGGACAGTGATCTATAGTTGTATCATTAGGACTCAGGACAGTGATCTATAGTTGTATCATTAGGACTCAGGACAGTGATCTATAGTTGTATCATTAGGACTCAGGACAGTGATCTATAGTTGTATCATTATGACTCAGGACAGTGATCTATAGTTGTATCATTAGGACTCAGGACAGTGATCTATAGTTGTATCATTAGGACTCAGGACAGTGACCTATAGTTGTATCATTAGGACTCAGGACAGTGATCTATAGTTGTATCACTAGGAGGACTCAGGACAGTGACCTATAGTTGTATCATTAGGACTCAGGACAGTGATCTATAGTTGTATCATTAGGACTCAGGACAGTGATCAATAGTTGTATCATTAGGACTCAGGACAGTGATCTATAGTTGTATCACTAGGAGGACTCAGGACAGTGATCTATAGTTGTATCATTAGGACTCAGGACAGTGATCTATAGTTGTATCACTAGGAGGACTCAGGACAGTGACCTATAGTTGTATCATTATGACTCAGGACAGTGATCTATAGTTGTATCACTAGGAGGACTCAGGACAGTGATCTATAGTTGTATCACTAGGAGAACTCAGGACAGTGACCAATAGTTGTATCATTAGGACTCAGGACAGTGATCTATAGTTGTATCATTAGGACTCAGGACAGTGATCTATAGTTGTATCATTAGGACTCAGGACAGTGACCTATAGTTGTATCACTAGGAGGACTCAGGACAGTGATCTATAGTTGTATCATTAGGACTCAGGACAGTGACCTATAGTTGTATCATTAGGACTCAGGACAGTGACCTATAGTTGTATCATTAGGACTCAGGACAGTGACCTATAGTTGTATCACTAGGAAGACTCAGGACAGTGATCTATAGTTGTATCACTAGGACTCAGGACAGTGACCTATAGTTGTATCATTAGGACTCAGGACAGTGATCTATAGTTGTATCATTAGGACTCAGGACAGTGACCTATAGTTGTATCACTAGGAGGACTCAGGACAGTGATCTATAGTTGTATCATTAGGACTCAGGACAGTGATCTATAGTTGTATCATTAGGAGGACTCAGGACAGTGATCTATAGTTGTATAATTAGGAGGACTCAGGACAGTGACCTATAGATGTATCATTAGGACTCAGGACAGTGATCTATAGTTGTATCATTAGGACTCAGGACAGTGATCTATAGTTGTATCATTAGGACTCAGGACAGTGATCTATAGTTGTATCATTAGACTCAGGACAGTGATCTATAGTTGTATCATTATGACTCAGGACAGTGATCTATAGTTGTATCATTATGACTCAGGACAGTGATCTATAGTTGTATCATTAGGACTCAGGACAGTGACCTATAGTTGTATCACTAGGAGGACTCAGGACAGTGATCTATAGTTGTATCATTAGGACTCAGGACAGTGACCTATAGTTGTATCACTAGGAGGACTCAGGACAGTGACCTATAGTTGTATCATTAGGACTCAGGACAGTGACCTATAGTTGTATCATTAGGACTCAGGACAGTGATCTATAGTTGTATCATTAGGACTCAGGACAGTGACCTATAGTTGTATCATTAGGACTCAGGACAGTGACCTATAGTTGTATCATTAGGAGGACTCAGGACAGTGATCTATAGTTGTATCATTAGGAGGACTCAGGACAGTGACCTATAGTTGTATCATTAGGACTCAGGACAGTGATCTATAGTTGTATCATTATGACTCAGGACAGTGACCTATAGTTTTATCATTAGGACTCAGGACAGTGACCTATAGTTGTATCACTAGGACTCAGGACAGTGACCTATAGTTGTATCATTATGACTCAGGACAGTGATCTATAGTTGTATCATTAGGACTCAGGACAGTGATCTATAGTTGTATCATTAGGACTCAGGACAGTGATCTATAGTTGTATCACTAGGAGGACTCAGGACAGTGATCTATAGTTGTATCATTAGGACTCAGGACAGTGACCTATAGTTGTATCATTAGGACTCAGGACAGTGATCTATAGTTGTATCATTAGGACTCAGGACAGTGATCTATAGTTGTATCACTAGGAGGACTCAGGACAGTGATCTATAGTTGTATCACTAGGAGAACTCAGGACAGTGACCAATAGTTGTATCATTAGGACTCAGGACAGTGATCTATAGTTGTATCATTAGGACTCAGGACAGTGATCTATAGTTGTATCATTAGGACTCAGGACAGTGACCTATAGTTGTATCACTAGGAGGACTCAGGACAGTGATCTATAGTTGTATCATTAGGACTCAGGACAGTGACCTATAGTTGTATCATTAGGACTCAGGACAGTGACCTATAGTTGTATCATTAGGACTCAGGACAGTGACCTATAGTTGTATCACTAGGAAGACTAGGACTCAGGACAGTGACCTATAGTTGTATCATTAGGACTCAGGACAGTGATCTATAGTTGTATCATTAGGACTCAGGACAGTGACCTATAGTTGTATCACTAGGAGGACTCAGGACAGTGATCTATAGTTGTATCATTAGGACTCAGGACAGTGATCTATAGTTGTATCATTAGGAGGACTCAGGACAGTGATCTATAGTTGTATAATTAGGAGGACTCAGGACAGTGACCTATAGATGTATCATTAGGACTCAGGACAGTGATCTATAGTTGTATCATTATTAGGACTCTATAGTTGACATTAGACTCAGGACAGTCTATAGTTGTATCACTCAGGACAGTGATCCATAGTTGTATCACTAGGACTTAGGACAGTGACCTATAGTTGTATCATTAGGACTCAGGACAGTGATCTATAGATGTATCATTAGGACTCAGGACAGTGACCTATAGTTGTATCATTAGGACTCAGGACAGTGATCTATAGTTGTATCACTAGGAGGACTCAGGACAGTGACCTATAGTTGTATCATTAAGACTCAGGACAGTGATCTATAGTTGTATCACTAGGACTCAGGACAGTGATCTATAGTTGTATCATTAGGACTCAGGACAGTGATCTATAGTTGTATCACTAGGAGGACTCAGGACAGTGACCTATAGTTGTATCATTATGACTCAGGACAGTGATCTATAGTTGTATCATTAGGACTCAGGACAGTGATCTATAGTTGTATCATGATCTATAGTTGTAGGACTCAGGACAGTGATCTATAGTTGTATCACTAGGAGGACTCAGGACAGTGATCTATAGTTGTATCACTAGGAGAACTCAGGACAGTGACCAATAGTTGTATCATTAGGACTCAGGACAGTGATCTATAGTTGTATCATTAGGACTCAGGACAGTGATCTATAGTTGTATCATTAGGACTCAGGACAGTGACCTATAGTTGTATCACTAGGAGGACTCAGGACAGTGATCTATAGTTGTATCATTAGGACTCAGGACAGTGACCTATAGTTGTATCATTAGGACTCAGGACAGTGACCTATAGTTGTATCATTAGGACTCAGGACAGTGACCTATAGTTGTATCACTAGGAAGACTCAGGACAGTGATCTATAGTTGTATCACTAGGACTCAGGACAGTGACCTATAGTTGTATCATTAGGACTCAGGACAGTGATCTATAGTTGTATCATTAGGACTCAGGACAGTGACCTATAGTTGTATCACTAGGAGGACTCAGGACAGTGATCTATAGTTGTATCATTAGGACTCAGGACAGTGATCTATAGTTGTATCATTAGGAGGACTCAGGACAGTGATCTATAGTTGTATAATTAGGAGGACTCAGGACAGTGACCTATAGATGTATCATTAGGACTCAGGACAGTGATCTATAGTTGTATCATTAGGACTCAGGACAGTGATCTATAGTTGTATCATTAGGACTCAGGACAGTGATCTATAGTTGTATCATTAGGACTCAGGACAGTGATCTATAGTTGTATCATTATGACTCAGGACAGTGATCTATAGTTGTATCATTATGACTCAGGACAGTGATCTATAGTTGTATCATTAGGACTCAGGACAGTGACCTATAGTTGTATCACTAGGAGGACTCAGGACAGTGATCTATAGTTGTATCATTAGGACTCAGGACAGTGACCTATAGTTGTATCACTAGGAGGACTCAGGACAGTGATCTATAGTTGTATCATTAGGACTCAGGACAGTGACCTATAGTTGTATCACTAGGAGGACTCAGGACAGTGATCTATAGTTGTATCATTAGGACTCAGGACAGTGACCTATAGTTGTATCATTAGGACTCAGGACAGTGACCTATAGTTGTATCATTAGGAGGACTCAGGACAGTGATCTATAGTTGTATCATTAGGACTCAGGACAGTGATCTATAGTTGTATCATTAGGACTCAGGACAGTGATCTATAGTTGTATCATTAGGACTCAGGACAGTGACCTATAGTTGTATCATTAGGACTCAGGACAGTGACCTATAGTTGTATCACTAGGACTCAGGACAGTGACCTATAGTTGTATCATTAGGACTCAGGACAGTGATCTATAGTTGTATCATTAGGACTCAGGACAGTGACCTATAGTTGTATCATTAGGACTCAGGACAGTGATCTATAGTTGTATCACTAGGAGGACTCAGGACAGTGACCTATAGTTGTATCATTAGGACTCAGGACAGTGATCTATAGTTGTATCATTAGGACTCAGGACAGTGACCTATAGTCGTATCATTAGGACTCAGGACAGTGATCTATAGTTGTATCACTAGGACTCAGGACAGTGATCTATAGTTCTATCATTAGGACTCAGGACAGTGACCTATAGTTGTATCATTATGACTCAGGACAGTGACCTATAGTTGTATCACTAGGAGGACTCAGGACAGTGATCTATAGTTGTATCACTAGGACTCAGGACAGTGATCTATAGTTCTATCATTAGGACTCAGGACAGTGACCTATAGTTGTATCATTAGGACTCAGGACAGTGACCTATAGTTGTATCATTAGGACTCAGGACAGTGACCAATAGTTGTATCATTAGGACTCAGGACAGTGATCTATAGTTGTATCATTAGGACTCAGGACAGTGACCTATAGTTGTATCATTAGGACTCAGGACAGTGACCTATAGTTGTATCACTAGGAGGACTCAGGACAGTGATCTATAGTTGTATCACTAGGACTCAGGACAGTGATCTATAGTTCTATCATTAGGACTCAGGACAGTGACCTATAGTTGTATCATTAGGACTCAGGACAGTGATCTATAGTTGTATCATTAGGACTCAGGACAGTGACCTATAGTTGTATCATTAGGACTCAGGACAGTGACCTATAGTTGTATCATTAGGACTCAGGACAGTGACCTATAGTTGTATCACTAGGAGGACTCAGGACAGTGATCTATAGTTGTATCACTAGGACTCAGGACAGTGACCTATAGTTGTATCATTAGGACTCAGGACAGTGATCTATAGATGTATCATTAGGAGGACTCAGGACAGTGATCTATAGTTGTATCATTAGGACTCAGGACAGTGATCTATAGTTGTATCATTAGGACTCAGGACAGTGATCTATAGTTGTATCATTATGACTCAGGACAGTGATCTATAGTTGTATCATTATGACTCAGGACAGTGATCTATAGTTGTATCATTAGGACTCAGGACAGTGACCTATAGTTGTATCACTAGGAGGACTCAGGACAGTGATCTATAGTTGTATCATTAGGACTCAGGACAGTGACCTATAGTTGTATCACTAGGAGGACTCAGGACAGTGATCTATAGTTGTATCATTATGACTCAGGACAGTGACCTATAGTTGTATCACTAGGAGGACTCAGGACAGTGATCTATAGTTGTATCATTAGGACTCAGGACAGTGATCTATAGTTGTATCATTAGGACTCAGGACAGTGACCTATAGTTGTATCATTAGGACTCAGGACAGTGATCTATAGTTGTATCACTAGGAGGACTCAGGACAGTGACCTATAGTTGTATCATTAGGACTCAGGACAGTGATCTATAGTTGTATCATTAGGACTCAGGACAGTGATCAATAGTTGTATCATTAGGACTCAGGACAGTGATCTATAGTTGTATCACTAGGAGGACTCAGGACAGTGACCTATAGTTGTATCATTAGGACTCAGGACAGTGACCTATAGTTGTATCACTAGGAGGACTCAGGACAGTGATCTATAGTTGTATCATTAGGACTCAGGACAGTGACCTATAGTTGTATCATTAGGACTCAGGACAGTGATCTATAGTTGTATCATTAGGACTCAGGACAGTGATCTATAGTTGTATCAATAGGAGGACTCAGGACAGTGATCTATAGTATGTATCATTATGACTCAGGACAGTGACCTATAGTTGTATCACTAGGAGGACTCAGGACAGTGATCTATAGTTGTATCATTAGGACTCAGGACAGTGACCTATAGTTGTATCATTAGGACTCAGGATAGTGATCTATAGTTGTATCATTAGGACTCAGGACAGTGACCTATAGTTTTATCATTAGGACTCAGGACAGTGACCTATAGTTGTATCATTAGGACTCAGGACAGTGACCTATAGTTGTATCACTAGGACTCAGGACAGTGACCTATAGTTGTATCATTATGACTCAGGACAGTGATCTATAGTTGTATCATTAGGACTCAGGACAGTAACCTATAGTTGTATCATTAGGACTCAGGACAGTGATCTATAGTTGTATCACTAGGAGGACTCAGGATAGTGATCTATAGTTGTATCATTATGACTCAGGACAGTGACCTATAGTTGTATCACTAGGAGGACTCAGGACAGTGATCTATAGTTGTATCATTAGGACTCAGGACAGTGACCTATAGTCGTATCATTAGGACTCAGGACAGTGATCTATAGTTGTATCACTAGGACTCAGGACAGTGATCTATAGTTCTATCATTAGGACTCAGGACAGTGACCTATAGTTGTATCATTATGACTCAGGACAGTGACCTATAGTTGTATCACTAGGAGGACTCAGACCAGTGATCTATAGTTGTATCACTAGGACTCAGGACAGTGATCTATAGTTCTATCATTAGGACTCAGGACAGTGACCTATAGTTGTATCATTAGGACTCAGGACAGTGACCTATAGTTGTATCATTAGGACTCAGGACAGTGATCATTAGGACTCAGGACAGTAGTTGTATCATTATGACTCAGGACAGTGATCTATAGTTGTATCATTAGGACTCAGGACAGTGATCTATAGTTGTATCATTAGGACTCAGGACAGTGACCTATAGTTGTATCATTAGGACTCAGGACAGTGATCTATAGTTGTATCATTAGGACTCAGGACAGTGACCTATAGTTGTATCATTAGGACTCAGGACAGTGATCTATAGTTGTATCACTAGGACTCAGGACAGTGACCTATAGTTGTATCATTAGGACTCAGGACAGTGACCTATAGTTGTATCATTAGGACTCAGGACAGTGATCTATAGTTGTATCATTAGGACTCAGGACAGTGATCTATAGTTGTATCACTAGGAGGACTCAGGACAGTGATCTATAGTTGTATCACTAGGAGGACTCAGGACAGTGATCTATAGTTGTATCATTAGGACTCAGGACAGTGACCTATAGTTGTATCATTAGGACTCAGGACAGTGATCTATAGTTGTATCACTAGGAGGACTCAGGACAGTGACCTATAGTTGTATCATTAGGACTCAGGACAGTGATCTATAGTTGTATCACTAGGAGGACTCAGGACAGTGACCTATAGTTGTATCATTAGGACTCAGGACAGTGACCTATAGTTGTATCACTAGGAGGACTCAGGACAGTGATCTATAGTTGTATCATTAGGACTCAGGACAGTGACCTATAGTTGTATCATTAGGACTCAGGACAGTGATCTATAGTTGTATCATTAGGACTCAGGACAGTGATCTATAGTTGTATCACTAGGAGGACTCAGGACAGTGATCTATAGTTGTATCATTATGACTCAGGACAGTGACCTATAGTTGTATCACTAGGAGGACTCAGGACAGTGATCTATAGTTGTATCATTAGGACTCAGGACAGTGACCTATAGTTGTATCATTAGGACTCAGGACAGTGATCTATAGTTGTATCACTAGGACTCAGGACAGTGATCTATAGTTGTATCACTAGGAGGACTCAGGACAGTGATCTATAGTCGTATCATTAGGACTCAGGACAGTGATCTATAGTTGTATCATTAGGACTCAGGACAGTGACCTATAGTTGTATCATTAGGAGGACTCAGGACAGTGATCTATAGTTGTATCATTATGACTCAGGACAGTGATCTATAGTTGTATCATTATGACTCAGGACAGTGACCTATAGTTGTATCACTAGGAGGACTCAGGACAGTGATCTATAGTTGTATCATTAGGACTCAGGACAGTGACCTATAGTTGTATCACTAGGACTCAGGACAGTGACCTATAGTTGTATCATTATGACTCAGGACAGTGACCTATAGTTGTATCATTAGGACTCAGGACAGTGATCTATAGTTGTATCACTAGGAGGACTCAGGACAGTGATCTATAGTTGTATCATTATGACTCAGGACAGTGACCTATAGTTGTATCACTAGGAGGACTCAGGACAGTGATCTATAGTTGTATCATTAGGACTCAGGACAGTGATCTATAGTTGTATCATTAGGACTCAGGACAGTGACCTATAGTTGTATCATTAGGACTCAGGACAGTGATCTATAGTTGTATCATTAGGACTCAGGACAGTGACCTATAGTTGTATCATTAGGACTCAGGACAGTGACCTATAGTTGTATCACTAGGAGGACTCAGGACAGTGATCTATAGTTGTATCACTAGGAGGACTCAGGTCAGTGATCTATAGTTGTATCATTATGACTCAGGACAGTGACCTATAGTTGTATCATTATGACTCAGGACAGTGACCTATAGTTGTATCATTAGGACTCAGGACAGTGACCTATAGTTGTATCATTAGGAGGACTCAGGACAGTGATCTATAGTTGTATCATTAGGAGGACTCAGGACAGTGACCTATAGTTGTATCATTAGGACTCAGGACAGTGATCTATAGTTGTATCATTAGGACTCAGGACAGTGATCTATAGTTGTATCATTAGGAGGACTCAGGACAGTGATCTATAGTTGTATCATTAGGACTCAGGACAGTGATCTATAGTTGTATCATTAGGACTCAGGACAGTGATCTATAGTTGTATCATTAGGACTCAGGACAGTGATCTATAGTTGTATCACTAGGACTCAGGACAGTGACCTATAGTTGTATCATTAGGACTCAGGACAGTGATCTATAGTTGTATCATTAGGACTCAGGACAGTGATCTATAGTTATATCACTAGGAGGACTCAGGACAGTGATCTATAGTTGTATCATTATGACTCAGGACAGTGATCTATAGTTGTATCATTATGACTCAGGACAGTGATCTATAGTTGTATCATTAGGACTCAGGACAGTGACCTATAGTTGTATCATTAGGAGGACTCAGGACAGTGATCTATAGTTGTATCATTAGGACTCAGGACAGTGACCTATAGTTGTATCATTAGGACTCAGGACAGTGATCTATAGTTGTATCACTAGGAGGACTCAGGACAGTGACCTATAGTTGTATCATTAGGACTCAGGACAGTGATCTATAGTTGTATCATTAGGACTCAGGACAGTGATCTATAGTTGTATCATTAGGACTCAGGACAGTGATCTATAGTTGTATCACTAGGAGGACTCAGGACAGTGACCTATAGTTGTATCATTAGGACTCAGGACAGTGACCTATAGTTGTATCACTAGGAGGACTCAGGACAGTGATCTATAGTTGTATCATTAGGACTCAGGACAGTGACCTATAGTTGTATCATTAGGACTCAGGACAGTGATCTATAGTTGTATCATTAGGACTCAGGACAGTGATCTATAGTTGTATCACTAGGAGGACTCGGGACAGTGATCTATAGTTGTATCATTATGACTCAGGACAGTGACCTATAGTTGTATCACTAGGAGGACTCAGGACAGTGATCTATAGTTGTATCATTAGGACTCAGGACAGTGACCTATAGTTGTATCATTAGGACTCAGGACAGTGATCTATAGTTGTATCACTAGGACTCAGGACAGTGATCTATAGTTGTATCACTAGGAGGACTCAGGACAGTGATCTATAGTTGTATCATTATGACTCAGGACAGTGACCTATAGTTTTATCATTAGGACTCAGGACAGTGACCTATAGTTGTATCATTAGGACTCAGGACAGTGACCTATAGTTGTATCACTAGGACTCAGGACAGTGATCTATAGTTGTATCATTAGGACTCAGGACAGTGATCTATAGTTGTATCATTATGACTCAGGACAGTGATCTATAGTTGTATCATTAGGACTCAGGACAGTGACCTATAGTTGTATCACTAGGAGGACTCAGGACAGTGATCTATAGTCGTATCATTAGGACTCAGGACAGTGATCTATAGTTGTATCATTAGGACTCAGGACAGTGACCTATAGTTGTATCATTAGGAGGACTCAGGACAGTGGTCTATAGTTGTATCATTATGACTCAGGACAGTGATCTATAGTTGTATCATTATGACTCAGGACAGTGACCTATAGTTGTATCACTAGGAGGACTCAGGACAGTGATCTATAGTTGTATCATTAGGACTCAGGACAGTGACCTATAGTTGTATCACTAGGACTCAGGACAGTGACCTATAGTTGTATCATTATGACTCAGGACAGTGACCTATAGTTGTATCATTAGGACTCAGGACAGTGATCTATAGTTGTATCACTAGGAGGACTCAGGACAGTGATCTATAGTTGTATCATTATGACTCAGGACAGTGACCTATAGTTGTATCACTAGGAGGACTCAGGACAGTGATCTATAGTTGTATCATTAGGACTCAGGACAGTGATCTATAGTTGTATCATTAGGACTCAGGACAGTGACCTATAGTTGTATCATTAGGACTCAGGACAGTGATCTATAGTTGTATCATTAGGACTCAGGACAGTGACCTATAGTTGTATCATTAGGACTCAGGACAGTGACCTATAGTTGTATCACTAGGAGGACTCAGGACAGTGATCTATAGTTGTATCACTAGGAGGACTCAGGTCAGTGATCTATAGTTGTATCATTATGACTCAGGACAGTGACCTATAGTTGTATCATTATGACTCAGGACAGTGACCTATAGTTGTATCATTAGGACTCAGGACAGTGACCTATAGTTGTATCATTAGGAGGACTCAGGACAGTGATCTATAGTTGTATCATTAGGAGGACTCAGGACAGTGACCTATAGTTGTATCATTAGGACTCAGGACAGTGATCTATAGTTGTATCATTAGGACTCAGGACAGTGATCTATAGTTGTATCATTAGGAGGACTCAGGACAGTGATCTATAGTTGTATCATTAGGACTCAGGACAGTGATCTATAGTTGTATCATTAGGACTCAGGACAGTGATCTATAGTTGTATCATTAGGACTCAGGACAGTGATCTATAGTTGTATCACTAGGACTCAGGACAGTGACCTATAGTTGTATCATTAGGACTCAGGACAGTGATCTATAGTTGTATCATTAGGACTCAGGACAGTGATCTATAGTTGTATCACTAGGAGGACTCAGGACAGTGATCTATAGTTGTATCATTATGACTCAGGACAGTGATCTATAGTTGTATCATTATGACTCAGGACAGTGATCTATAGTTGTATCATTAGGACTCAGGACAGTGACCTATAGTTGTATCATTAGGAGGACTCAGGACAGTGATCTATAGTTGTATCATTAGGACTCAGGACAGTGACCTATAGTTGTATCATTAGGACTCAGGACAGTGATCTATAGTTGTATCACTAGGAGGACTCAGGATAGTGACCTATAGTTGTATCATTAGGACTCAGGACAGTGATCTATAGTTGTATCATTAGGACTCAGGACAGTGATCTATAGTTGTATCATTAGGACTCAGGACAGTGATCTATAGTTGTATCACTAGGAGGACTCAGGACAGTGATCTATAGTTGTATCACTAGGAGGACTCAGGACAGTGATCTATAGTTGTATCATTATGACTCAGGACAGTGACCTATAGTTGTATCATTATGACTCAGGACAGTGACCTATAGTTGTATCATTAGGACTCAGGACAGTGATCTATAGTTGTATCATTAGGACTCAGGACAGTGATCTATAGTTGTATCATTAGGACTCAGGACAGTGATCTATAGTTGTATCACTAGGACTCAGGACAGTGATCTATAGTTGTATCATTAGGACTCAGGACAGTGATCTATAGTTGTATCATTAGGACTCAGGACAGTGACCTATAGTTGTATCATTAGGACTCAGGACAGTGATCTATAGTTGTATCATTAGGACTCAGGACAGTGATCTATAGTTGTATCACTAGGACTCAGGACAGTGATCTATAGTTGTATCACTAGGACTCAGGACAGTGATCTATAGTTGTATCATTAGGACTGAGTAATTCTCTGATTGGTGCCAACATCACATCATGCTTTAAAACAGGAGTGGGCAACTCCAGTCCTCCAGGGTCTGATTGGTGTCACTCTTGTTCTCCATCCCTGACAAACACAGCTGATTAATCAAATTGCATTCTAAACAGGACATCATGATTAGGTCATTATTGGAGTCAGGGTGTGTTAGCTGGGACTGGGGGCAAAACTGTGACACCAAATCAGGCTCTCGAGGACTGGGGTTGCCCATCCCTGCTTTATTAAAACTTTAGGGGGTCTGGTTACATTTAGCTGTATGGGCTGAACTGAATATAGCTCTGTTCTTCTCTCTTCTTGTACTGTGTGTTAGTATGTGTGTACGGTACTCACTCTGAGCATGGGTCCGTTCTGGAACACGTGTGGTTCGTCACACACCACACAGAACTCATTCAGGACCGGAATCCTCTGATCAGCATATTCCATGGTCTGAAGACAGAAGACATGATTAAGAGGACATGATAAATGCTCATATAGGTTTTATAAAACACGTATCAACTCGTTCTACATGTACACATTTGCTTGAAGTAAACGTTTACGAAACATATTATTGATAGAAGAAGAGCTCAGGTGAAATTCAGGGAGCATCGACCTGGACGAGGAAACCTCTGTCTTTTATTGGTATGGACTTGGCTCCATTGTTTGGCTGTAAAGGCAGAGAGGGACATTTGTTACCGGCCTGTGATCCAAAAAAGGTCAACAATCCCTGTTTCTAATGACAAATCAAGATCAACCAATCATGAGAGGATGCCTTTTCGGATCAACCAATCACCAACAGCCTTACTGACCGGCAGGGGCGTGGCGAGCGAGGGGGCGAGGATCCCGATGAGCCCTGAAGTAAGAGAGAGCCGCCTCCCCTCGGACAGAGACACAGAGTCCTTGAAGATGTCCGCTGCTTTGCCCATCTTGGTACTGCTGGAGTAGGACCTACAGTAACATGGAGGCATTGATGAGGTAGTAGGACCTACAGTAACATGGAGGCATTGATGAGGTAGTAGGACCTGCAGTAACATGGAGGCATTGATGAGGTAGTAGGACCTGAGGTAACATGGAGGCATTGATGAGGTAGTAGGACCTGCAGTAACATTGAGGCATTGATGAGGTAGTAGGACCTGCAGTAACATGGAGGCATTGATGAGGTAGTAGGACCTACAGTAACATGGAGGCATTGATGAGGTAGTAGGACCTACAGTAACATGGAGGCATTGATGAGGCAGTAGGACCTAAGGTAACATGGAGGCATTGATGAGGCAGTAGGACCTACAGTAACATGGAGGCATTGATGAGGCAGTAGGACCTGCGGTAACATGGAGGCATTGATGAGGCAGTAAGACCTGAGGTAACATGGAGGCATTGATGAGGTAGTAGGACCTGCAGTAACATGGAGGCATTGATGAGGCAGTAGGACCTGAGGTAACATGGAGGCATTGATGAGGTAGTAGGACCTGCAGTAACATTGAGGCATTGATGAGGTAGTAGGACCTGCAGTAACATGGAGGCATTGATGAGGTAGTAGGACCTACAGTAACATGGAGGCATTGATGAGGTAGTAGGACCTACAGTAACATGGAGGCATTGATGAGGCAGTAGGACCTAAGGTAACATGGAGGCATTGATGAGGCAGTAGGACCTACAGTAACATGGAGGCATTGATGAGGCAGTAGGACCTGCGGTAACATGGAGGCATTGATGAGGCAGTAAGACCTGAGGTAACATGGAGGCATTGATGAGGTAGTAGGACCTGCAGTAACATGGAGGCATTGATGAGGCAGTAGGACCTGAGGTAACATGGAGGCATTGTTGAGGCAGTAGGACCTGCAGTAATATGGAGGCATTGATGAGGCAGTATGACCTACAGTAACATGGAGGCATTGATGAGGCAGTAGGACCTACAGTAACATGGAGGCATTGATGAGGCAGTAGGACCTTAGGTAACATGGAGGCATTGATGAGGTAGTAGGACCTGCAGTAACATGGAGGCATTGATGAGGCAGTAGGACCTGCGGTAGCATGGAGGCATAGATGAGGCAGTAGGACCTGAGGTAACATGGAGGCATTGATGAGGCAGTAGGACCTGCAGTAGCATGCATTGATGAGGCAGTAGGACCTGCAGTAGCATGCATTGATGAGGCAGTAGGACCTGCAGTAGCATGCATTGATGAGGCAGTAGGACATGCAGTAACAGGCATTGATGAGGCAGTAGGACCTGCAGTAACATGGAGGCATTGATGAGGCAGTAGGACCTGCAGTAACATGGAGGAATTGATGAGGCAGTAGGACCTGCAGTAGCATGCATTGATGAGGCAGTAGGACCTTCAGTAACATGCATTGATGAGGCAGTAGGACCTTCAGTAACAGGCATTGATGAGGCAGTAGGACCTGCAGTAACAACATTGATGAGGCTGTAGGACCTGCAGTAACAACATTGATGAGGCAGTAGGACCTACAGTAACATGGAGGCATTGATGAGGCAGTAGGACCTACAGTAACATGGAGGCATTGATGAGGCAGTAGGACCTACAGTAACATGGAGGCATTGATGAGGCAGTAGGACCTACAGTAACATGGAGGCATTGATGAGGCAGTAGGACCTGCAGTAACATGGAGGCATTGATGAGGCAATAGGACCTGCAGTAACATGGCATTGATGAGGCTGTAGGACCTGCAGTAACAACATTGATGAGGCAGTAGGACCTACAGTAACATGGAGGCATTGATGAGGCAGTATGACCTACAGTAACATGGAGGCATTGATGAGGCAGTAGGACCTACAGTAACATGGAGGCATTGATGAGGCAGTAGGACCTACAGTAACATGGAGGCATTGATGAGGCAGTAGGACCTGCAGTAACATGGAGGCATTGATGAGGCAGTAGGACCTGCAGTAACATGGCATTGATGAGGCAGTAGGACCTGCAGTAACATGGCATTGATGAGGCAGTAGGACCTGCAGTAACATGCATTGATGAGGCAGTAGGACCTGCAGTAACATGCATTGATGAGGCAGTAGGACCTGCAGTAACATGGAGGCATTGATGAGGCAGTAGGACCTGCAGTAACATGGAGGCATTGATGAGGCAGTAGGACCTGCAGTAACATGGAGGCATTGATGAGGCAGTAGGACCTGCAGTAACATGCATTGATGAGGCAGTAGGACCTGCAGTAACATGCATTGATGAGGCAGTAGGACCTGCAGTAACAACATTGATGAGGCAGTAGGACCTGCAGTAACATGCATTGATGAGGCAGTAGGACCTGCAGTAACATGGAGGCATTGATGAGGCAGTAGGACCTGCAGTAACATGGAGGCATTGATGAGGCAGTAGGACCTGCAGTAACATGGAGGCATTGATGAGGCAGTAGGACCTGCAGTAACATGCATTAATGAGGCAGTAGGACCTGCAGTAACATGCATTGATGAGGCAGTAGGACCTGCAGTAACATGCATTGATGAGGCAGTAGGCCCTGCAGTAACATGAGTTGCTGCTTTTAGTGTATGTTTTTGCGTATTTATGTATCATCTGGTGCCAACAAATGTTCCTTCCTTTGGGGATCAATAAAGTACTATGTTATGTTAATATGTTCTCATCTTACCTGCTGAGGAGGTGGTGGTGTTTCAGTCCATCCAGCTCCTCCGTCCTGATAGAACCAGAGCACGACCTACTGAGCAGTCTGTGGTGCTTTAAACCTCCCCCAAGACTACCTCCACCAAGACTACATCCACCAAGACTACCGCCTCCACCACCACTCGGGCCCAGCCCACCAACACCTCCCCCAAGACTACCTCCCCCAAGACTACCTCCCCCAAGACTACCTCCCCCAAGACTACCTCCTCCACCACCAACACCTCCCCCAAGACTACCTACACCCCCTCCCCCACCTCCTCCCACTCCCGCATGCTCACAGCGGGGGTCACCAGAGCACGAGCGAGGCAGGAGCTTATGGGGAGCGGGTCGGAGGTCCTCTGGTTTGACCACAGCCATGCAGGGCCTGCCCAGGCGGTGGGGTTTGAAGGGCAGTGGTCCGGGCCCTCCTCCGTGGTCCATACGGGGGTCTCCACTGGACAGGGAAAGACCCAGGAGACGGTGGGTAGTCTTGGTCCCGGGGCCGCAGCCGTCCACCTCAACCTGCTGTTTGGCGGTGCTGGTGTAAGTCCGGCGGAGAAGGCGGTGGGATTTAGAGACGCCATCTTGTTCTGGCTTCAGCTTCTTTTTGCTCTTGACACAGCCGGGAGGCGGGTAGCTGGGAGATCTGAAGACGAAGATAACTTTATTGTCCAATATACACAAATGATGGAAACGGAGAGAGTAAACCCAGGCTCAATTCTGCCTAACCAATCAGAGAGCAAAAGTGGAGATACTACCATATCATACCTATCTGATCCTTTCAGATACAGTAAGTGCCTATGTGGTAAAGAACAAGAAATGTCTGTAGTTTAATTACAGTGACAGACAGGTTCAAATCGATAATTATGTTAGACGTAAATGTCAGTATTACGATGTTTCTCTGACCTGCGGAGGGTCGAGAAGATGTGGAGGGGAGATTTGCCTTTCTTGTCACCCTTGTTTTTGTTGCGAGAGCAGTTGAGTTTCTCTTTACTTTGGAGTTTCCACTGCTGGGTGACAAACGTCTGCATTATCCTGAAGAGAGAGGGGGGGGAGGATGTAACATCTACATTATCGTTGTAAGAGAGAAGAAACAAACGTGTTATCCAATGAAGGGATCCACAATTCAACAGATTCGGGTTAATTTCCTTCAAAGAAGTCTTCCCTTCAAGGGATCCCTTCATTGGATAACACGTTTGTTTCTTCTCCATCGGAGCCCTTCCCCTTCTCCACGTGTTGTTAAGGTACCGCCATATTCTAAAATCGATCTACACACAATACCCCATAATGACAAAGCGAAAACAGTTGTTGTTTTTTTTTTAAATGTGCTAATTTATTTATTAAAAATTCAGACCCTTTGCTATGAGAATATCTTTGAGCTCAGGGGCATCCCTGTTTCCATTCATCTTCCTTGAGATGTTCCTATAACTTGATTGGAGTTTGCCTATGGTAAATTCAATTGATTCAAAGACGATTTAGACATACCTGTCTATATGAGGTCCCACAGTTGACAGTGCATGTCAGAGCAAAAACCAAGCCATGAGGTCGAAGGAATTGTCTGTAGAGCACCGAGACAGGATTGTGTCGAGGCACAGATCTGGGCAAGGGTACCGAAACATTTGCGGCATTGTAGGTCCCCAAGAACACAGTGGAATGGAAGAAGTTTGGAACCACCAAGACTCTTCCTAGTGCTGACCGCCCAGCCAAATTGAGAAATCAGGGGAGAAGGACCTTGGTCTAGCAGGTGACCAAGAACCCGATGGTAACTGACAGAGCTCTAGAGTTCCTCTGTGGAGATGGGAGATCCTTCCAGAAGGACAACCACCCGTGCAGCACTCCACCAATCAGGCCTTTATAGTAGTGGCAAGACGGAAGCCACTCCTCAGTAAAAAGCATATGACAGCCCGCTTGGAGTTTGCCAAAAGGCACCTAAAGAACTATCAGACAACCAAGAAACAAGATTCTCTGGTCTGATGAAGCCAAGATTGAAGTCTTTGGCCTGAATGCAAAGCATCACATCTGGTGGAAACCTGTCAACATCCCTACGGTGAAGCATGGTGGTGGCAGCATCATGTCCGGAGGAAACCTGTCACCATCCCTACGGTGAAGCATGGTGGTGGCAGCATCATGTCCGGAGGAAACCTGTCACCATCCCTACGGTGAAGCATGGTGGTGGCAGCATCATGTGGTGGGGTGTTTTTTAGCGGCAGGGACTGGGAGACTAGTCAGGATCGAGGGAAAAATGAACGTTGCAAAGTACAGAGAGATCCTTGATGAAAACCTGCTCCAGAGTGCTCAAGACCACAGACTGGGGTGAAGGTTCACCTTCCAAGAGGACAACCACCCTCAACACAGCCAAGACAATGCAGGAGTAGCTTCTGGACAAGTCTCTGAATGTTCTTGAATAGCCCAGCCAGAGCCTGGACTTGAACCTGATCGAACATCTCTGGAGAGACCTGAAAATAGCTGTGCAGAAGCGTCCCCATCCAACCTGACAGAGCTTGAGAGGATCTGCAGAGAAGAATGGAAAAAAACTCCCCAAGCCAAGCTTGTAGCGTCATACCCAAGAAGACTCAAGGCTGTAATCACTGCCAAAGGTGCTTCAACAAATTACTGAGTAAATGGTCTTGTATATTTATGTAAATGTGATATCAGTTTTGTATTTTTTTTATAAATTTGCAACAGAAAATGGGTCATTATGGGGTATTGCTTGTAGATTGAGGAAAAACTAAATTTAATAAAAATTTTAGAATAAGGCTGTAACGTAAGAAAATGTGGAAAAAGTCAAGGGGCCTGAATACTTTCTGAATGCACTGTACTTTATATATTTATTTATGACAGACACTTCTATACCTGGTTGCTTATCATACATTTCTTTGACCTTCATTTCTTGCTATTTATGAATGCATTTCTATGGGCTATAGTAGTAAAGTTTCAACACCTACTCATTCAAGGGTTTTTCTTTATCTTCTACATTGTAGAATAATAGTGAAGACAATCAAAACTATGAAATTCCACATATAGAATCATACAGTAACCAAAACAAGTGTTTATTAACAAATCAAAATATATTTTAATATTTGAGATTCTTCAAAGTAGCCACCATTTGCCTTGATGACAGTTTTGCACACTCTTGACATTCTCTCAAGCTGCTTCATGAAGAATGCTTTTCCAACAGTCTTGAAGGAGTTCCCATATAATATTATGCTGAGCACTTGTTGGCTGCTTTTCCTTCACGCTGTGGTCCAACTATTCCCAAACCATCTCAATTGGGTTGAGGTTGGGGGATTGTGGAGGCCAGGTTCTCTGATGCAGCACTCCATCACTCTCCTTCTTGGTTAAATAGCCCTTACACAGCCTGGAGGTGTGTTTTGGGTCATTGTCCTGTTGACAAACAAACCAGACAGGGTGGCGTATCGCTGCAGAATGCTGTGGTAGCCATGCTGGTTAAGCGTGCCTTGAATTCTAAATAAATCACTGACAGTTTCACCAAAGCACAGCACCCCCATACTATCACACCTCCTCTTCCATGCTTCACGGTGAGAACCACACACGTGGAGATCATTCGTTCACCTACTCTGTGTCTCACAAAGACAAGGCAGTTGGAATCAAAAATTACACATTTGGACTCATCAGACCAAAGGACACCAGTCTAAGGTCCATTGCTCGTGTTTCTTGGCCCAATCAAGTCTTCTTATTGGTGTCCTTTAGTAGTGATTTCTTAGCAGAATTTTGACCATAAAGGCCTGATTCACACAGTCTCTGAACAGTTGATGTTGAGATGTGTCTGTTACTTGAACTCTGGGAAGCATTTATTTGGGCTGCAATCTGAGGTGCAGGTAACTCTAATAAACTTATCCTTATACTCTGGGTCTTCCTTTCCTGTGGCGGTCTTCACGAGTGCCAGTTTCATCACAGCGCTTGATGGTTTTTGTGACTGCACTTGAAGAAACTTTCAAAGTTCTTGAAATGTTCTGTATTGACTGACCTTCATGTCTTAAAGTAATGATGGATTGTTGTTTCTCTTTGCTTATTTGAGCTGTTCTTGCCATAATATGGACTTGGTCTTTTATGAAATAGGGATATCTTCTGTATACCACCAGTACCTTGTCACAACACAACTGATTGGAAAGAAATTCCACAAATTAACTTTTATCAAAGCACACCTGTTAATTGATATGCATTCCAGGGGACTAACTCATGAAGCTGGTTGAGAGAATGCCAAGCTGTCATCAAGGCCAAGGGAGGATACTTTGAAGAATCTCACATTGAAAAATATATTTTGATTTATTTAACACTTTTTTGGTTACTACTTGATTCCATATGTGTTATACAATATAGAATATAGAAAACCCTTGAATGAGTAGGTGTGTCCAAACTTTTGACAGGTACTGTATATTTATATATATATTTTTATATAGACCTAAAGTGTTCCTAAAATTCCAAATCAAAAAGCCAAGTGATACATAGTATGCCCATTTTAAAACAATTCCATATGTCCGATTATCACCCCCCCCCTCTCTCAACTCTAAAGAATTAAGTAATTGTATCTATTAATTGAGAGATTTAAATGCCTGCAAACAATTCCACTGAACTCTCCAGGTGTTGAAAGGGCATGTGATATCAGAACCATCTGTCACTTACTTCTTCATCTGATGTCCCAGTCCAAACCGGTCTTTAGTCGACACCTGGAATACGTCCACCGTGGGGACCGGTCCATTCAGGTACTGTGTCAGAGAGCAGTGTAGACGCACGATCACCGGCTCCCTGCGGATCACGTCCCACGCTAGGGCTATTTCCTCCTGACGACCAAAACAAAATCAGAAACATGTCTTCTTCTTTTATTTTATTTTTACATAGTGTTGTTTACCTTCTTTGATTGCAAGACAAGGTAATCAAACAAGCTAAGCGTCAGTATAGAGACAAAGTAGAGTCGCAATTCAACGGCTCAGACACAAGAGGTATGTGGCAGGGTCTACAGTCAATCACGGATTACAAAAAGAAAACCAGCCCCGTCTTGGACCAGGATGTCTTGCTCCCAGACTAAATAACTGTTTTGCCTGCTTTGAGGACAATACAGTGCCAATGACACGACCCGCTACCAAAACCTGCGGACTCTCCTTCATTGCAGCCGAGGTGAGTAAAACATTTAAACGTGTTAACCCTCGCAAGGCTGCAGGCCCAGACGGCATCCCCAGCCGCGCCCTCAAAGCATGCGCAGACCAGCTGGCTGGTGTGTTTATGGACATATTCAATCAATCCTTATCCCAGTCTGCTGTTCCCACATGCTTCAAGAGGGCCACCATTGTCCCTGTTCCCAAGAAAACTAAGGTAACTGAGCTAAACGACTACCGCCCCGTAGCACTCACTTCCGTCATCATGAAGTGCTTTGAGAGACTAGTCAAGGACCATATCACCTCCACCCTACCTGACACCCTAGACCCACTCCAATTTGCTTACCGCCCAAATAGGTCCACAGACGACGCAATCGCAATCACACTGCACACGGCCCTAACCCATCTGGACAAGAGGAATAGCTATGTGAGAATGCTGTTCATCAACTACAACTCAGCATTTAACACCATAGTACCCTCCAAACTCGTCACCAAGCTCGAGACCCTGGGTCTCGACCCCGCCCTGTGTAACCGGGTACTGGACTTCCTGACGGGCCGCCCCCAGGTGGTGAGGGTAGGTAACAACATCTCCACCCCGCTGATCCTCAACACTGGGGCCCCACAAGGGTGCGTTCTGAGCCCTCTCCTGTACTCCCTGTTCACCCACGACTGCGCGGCAACGCACTCCTCCAACTCAATCATCAAGTTTGCAGACGACACAACAGTGGTAGGCTTGATTACCAACAACGACGAGACAGCCTACAGGGAGGAGGTGAGGGCCCTCGGAGTGTGGTGTCAGGAAAATAACCTCACACGCAACGTCAACAAAACAAAGGAGATGATTGTGGACTTCAGGAAACAGCAGAGGGAGCACCCCTCTATCCACATCAACGGGACAGTAGCGGAGAGGGTAGTAAGTTTTAAGTTCCTCGGTGTACACATCACGGACAAACTGAATTGGTCCACCCACACAGACAGCGTCGTGAAGAAGGCGCAGCAGCGCCTGTCCAACCTCAGCACTCACAAACTTCTACAGATGCACAATCGAGAGCATCCTATCGGGCTGTATCACTGTACGGCAACTGCTCCGCCCACAACCGTAAGGCTCTCCAGAGGGTAGTGAGGTCTGCACAACGCATCACCGGGGGCAAACTACCTGCCCTACACCACCCCCACTAGACACCTAAACCACCCGATGTCACAGGAAGGCCCTACTAGAGGTCGACTGATTCTGATTTTTCAAAGCCGATACCGATTATTGGAGGACCAAAAAATTCCGATACCGATTAATCGGCCATTTTTTTATATTTGTAATAATGACAATTACAACAACACTGAATGAACTCATGTTTTACTTAATATAAAACATTTAAAAAAAATCAATTTAGCCTCAAATAAATAATGCAAAAACAAAGTGTTGGAGAAGAAAGTAATATGTGCCATGTAAACTATGTGCCATGTAAGAAAGCTAACGTTTAAGTTCCTTGATCAGAACATGTGAACATATGAAAGCTGGTGGTTCCTTTTAACATGAGTCTTCAATATTCCCAGGTAAGAGGTTTTAGGTTGTAGTTAATATAGTATTTATAGGACTATTTCCCTCTATACCATTTCTATTTCATAGACCTTTGACTATTGGATGTTCTTATAGGCACTATAGTATTGCCAGTGTAACAGTATAGCTTCCGTCCCCCTCCTTGCCCCTACCTGGGCTCGAAGCAGGGAACACATCGACAACAGCCACACTCGAAGCATCGTTACCCATCGCTCCACAAAAGCCGCGGCCCTTGCAGCGCAAGGGGAATAACTACTCCAAATCTAAAAGCGAGTGACGTTTGAAACAGTATTAGCGCACAACCAGCTAACTAGCTAGCCATTTCACATTGGTTCCACCAGCCATTAGGCTGATAGGCTTGAAGTCATAAACAGCGCTGTGCTTGCGAAGAGCTGCTGGCAAACGCACGAAAGTGCTGTTTGAATGAATGATTACGGGCCTGCTGCTGCTCAGTCAGACTGCTCTATCAAATCAGACTTAATTATAACATAATAACACAGAAATACGAGCCTTTGGTCATTAATATGGTCGAATCCGGAAACTATCATTTAGAAAACAATACGTTTATTATTTCAGTGAAATACGGAACCGTTCGGTATTGTATCTAACGGGTGGCATCCATAAGTCTAAATATTCTTGTTACATTGCACAACCTTCAATGTTATGTCATAATTACGTAAAATTCTGGCAAATTAGTTTGCAATGAGCCAGGCAGCCCAAACTGTTGCATATATCCTGACTCTGCGTGCAATGAACGCACGAGAAATGACACAATTTCGCCTGCTAAACTGGATAGTAGTTATAACTAGTGATTATGATTGATTGTTTTTTATAAGATAAGTTTAATGCTAGCTAGCAATTTACCTTGGCTTCTGTTACATTCGCGTAACAGGCAGGCTACTCGTGGAGTGTAATGGTTAGAGCGTTGGACTAGTTAACTGTGCGGTTGCAAGATTGGAACCCCCGAGCTGACAAGGTGAAAATCTGTCCGTTCTGCCCCTGAACAAGGCAGTTAACCCACTGTTCCTAGGGCCGTCAATGTAAATAAGAATGTGTTCTTAACTGACTTGCCTAGTTAAATAAAAAGGTATAAAAAAATAATGTTAAATAAAAAAATAATCGGAAGTCGACGCCCAAATATACCGATTTCCGATTGTTATGAAAACTTGAAATCGGTCCTAATTATTCGGCCATTCCGATTAATCGGTCGAACTCTATACCCAACATTACTCATCTCATATGTATACGTATATACTGTACTCTATATCATCTACTGCATCTTTATGTAATACATGTATCACTAGCCACTTTAAACTATGCCACTTTGTTTACATACCCAACATTACTCATCTCATATGTATATACTGTACTCTATACCATCCACTGCATCTTGCATATGCCGTTCTGTACCATCACTCATTCATATATCTTTATGTACATATTCTTTATCCCTTTACACTTGTGTGTATAAGGTAGTAGTTGTGGAATTGTTAGGTGAGATTACTCGTTGGTTATTACTGCATTGTTGGAACTAGATGCACAAGCATTTCGCTACACTCACATTAACATCTGCTAACCATGTGTATGTGACAAATTTCATTCGATTTTAAATTATTTGAACATGGAGTCAATACATTAAACCATGTTATCTAAATGGTGCAGACCTACAGGGTTAACATGGGGTCAATACATTAAACCATACTATTTTAGGGTGCAGACCTACAAGGTTAACATGGGGTCAATACATTAAACCATACTATTTTAGGGTGCAGACCTACAAGGTTAACATGGGGTCAATACATTAAACCATGCTATTTTAGGGTGCAGACCTACAAGGTTAACATGGGGTCAATACATTAAACCATGCTATTTTAGGGTGCAGACCTACAAGGTTAACATGGGGTCAATACATTAAACATGCTATTTTAGGGTGCAGACCTACAAGGTTAACATGGGGTCAATACATTAAACCATGCTATTTTAGGGTGCAGACCTACAAGGTTAACATGGGGTCAATACATTAAACCATGCTATTTTAGGGTGCAGACCTACAAGGTTAACATGGGGTCAATACATTAAACCATGCTATTTTAGGGTGCAGACCTACAAGGTTAACATGGGGTCAATCCACTTGTGTGCCTGAATTATATTTTTCAAATTGTCAAATAAATAGGAAATGCCAGCGTTAAGCTCATCAGATCAAAACGACAACATGAAAGGAATGGTAGGTAATACTATAATACTTACATCTAGGAAACTGACGTCGATGTGGAGATCAATGTCCACATCGTCGATGGCACCGTATTCCCTACGACAGATTAGAAAGATGAACTGATTTCAGTTCTCTATCGTCAAATATAGACACTTTCAGTCAGAGTCAACATGCATATTGTTGAAAACATGGGAGATTTCCGCATTGTCTCTTGGCTACTTTGATATCTCAACATAGAAATGCCACAAAGAGGCTGAGCGAGAGCTTTTTCATCTTGAAAACATGTTTGAAGTTGTATATCAGCATTACAATGACAATGCATTATTCAGCAGAGCTTCCCTTTCATATCTTATTCTCAGCATAGAATGGAAGACCAGCTCTCTACTCTGTGATGAGTCATCCAGTAGGCCCTGCCATACACCACCAACCACACTGACTCACCCCCCCACCCCCTCCCCATTCCACAGGGATGCTGGCCCATGTTGACTCCAATGCATTCAACAGTTGTGTCACGTTGGCCAGAAGTCCCTGACCAAAGGCCCTTCTCCCCCGCTCACTCAGTTTGGCTGGGCAGCTGTTGGTGATTCAGTCTTGGTGGTTCAAAATGTCTTCCATTTAAGAATGGGAACCTTCAATGCTGCAGACATTTTTTGGTACCCTTCTCCAGCTCTGTGCCTCAACACAATCATGTCTAGGAGCTCTACGGACAATTACTTCAATCTCATGGCCTGGTTTTTACTCTGACATGCACTGTCAACTGTGGGACCTTATATAGACAGGTGTGTGCCTTTCCAAATCAAGTACAATTAATTGATTTTACCACAGGTGGATTCCAATCAAGTTGTAGAAACATCTCAAGGATGATCAATGGAAACAGGATGCACCTGAGCTCAATTTCAAGTCTCATGGCAAAAGGTATTTGTTTAAAATTTTGTATAAACTCGCAAAAAAAAAATAACGTGTTTTCGGTTTCTCATTATGGGGTAGTGCGTAGATCAAATGACGATTTTTCATTCATTTAATCAATTTTAGATTAAGGCTGTAACATAACAAAATGAGGAAAAAGTCAAGAAGGTCTGAATACTTTCTGAATTCACTGTATATTACTATTACTATTATATTACTATTACCTGAGAGATACTGCGTGGTGTCCCTGTATATTATTACCTGAGAGATACTGCGTGGTGTCCCTGTATATTATTACCTGAGAGATACTGCGTGGAGTCCCTGTATATTATTACCCGAGAGATACTGCGTGGTGTCCCTGTATATTATTACCTGAGAGATACTGTGTGGTGTCCCTGTATATTATTACCTGAGAGATACTGCGTGGAGTCCCTGTATATTATTACCCGAGAGATACTGCGTGGTGTCCCTGTATATTATTACCTGAGAGATACTGCGTGGTGTCCCTGTATATTACTATTACCTGAGAGATACTGCGTGGTGTCCCTGTATATTATTACCTGAGAGATACTGCGTGGTGTCCCTGTATATTATTACCTGAGAGATACTGCGTGGTGTCCCTGTTTATTACTATTACCTGAGAGATACTGCGTGGTGTCCCTGTATATTATTACCTGAGAGATACTGCGTGGTGTCCCTGTATATTACTATTACCTGAGAGATACTGCGTGGTGTCCCTGTATATTATTACCTGAGAGATACTGCGTGGTGTCCGTTTATTACTATTACCTGAGAGATACTGCGTGGTGTCCCTGTATATTATTACCTGAGAGATACTGCGTGGTGTCCCTGTATATTATTACCTGAGAGATACTGCGTGGTGTCCCTGTATATTATTACCTGAGAGATACTGCGTGGTGTCCCTGTATATTATTACCTGAGAGATACTGCGTGGTGTCCCTGTATATTACATTTACATTTACATTTAAGTCATTTAGCAGACGCTCTTATCCAGAGCGACTTACAAATATTATTACCTGAGAGATACTGCGTGGTGTCCCTGTATATTATTACCTGAGAGATACTGCGTGGTGTCCCTGTATATTATTACCTGAGAGATACTGCGTGGTGTCCCTGTATATTATTACCTGAGAGATACTGCGTGGTGTCCCTGTATATTATTACCTGAGAGGTACTGCGTGGTGTCCCTGTATATTATTACCTGAGAGATACTGCGTGGTGTCCCTGTATATTATTACCTGAGAGATACTGCGTGGTGTCCCTGTATATTATTACCTGAGAGATACTGCGTGGTGTCCCTGTATATTATTACCTGAGAGATACTGCGTGGTGTCCCTGTATATTATTACCTGAGAGATACTGCGTGGTGTCCCTGTATATTATTACCTGAGAGATACTGCGTGGTGTCCCTGTATATTATTACCTGAGAGATACTGCGCGGTATCCCTGTATATTATTACCTGAGAGATACTGCGTGGTGTCCCTGTATATTATTACCTGAGAGATACTGCGTGGTGTCCCTGTATATTATTACCTGAGAGATACTGCGTGGTGTCCCTGTTTATTACTATTACCTGAGAGATACTGTGTGGTGACTCTGTATATTATTACCTGAGAGATACTGCGTGGTGTCCCTGTATATTACTATTACCTGAGAGATACTGCGTGGTGTCCCTGTATATTATTACCTGAGAGATACTGCATGGTGTCCCTGTATATTATTACCTGAGAGATACTGCGTGGTGTCCCTGTTTATTACTATTACCTGAGAGATACTGCGTGGTGTCCCTGTTTATTACTATTACCTGAGAGATACTGCGTGGTGTCCCTGTTTATTACTATTACCTGAGAGATACTGTGTGGTGTCCCTGTATATTATTACCTGAGAGATACTGCGTGGTGTCCCTGTTTATTACTATTACCTGAGAGATACTGCGTGGTGTCCCTGTATATTATTACCTGAGAGATACTGCGTGGTGTCCCTGTATATTATTACCTGAGAGATACTGCGTGGTGTCCCTGTATATTATGACCTGAGAGATACTGCGTGGTGTCCCTGTATATTATTACCTGAGAGATACTGCGTGGTGTCCCTGTATATTATTACCTGAGAGATACTGCGTGGTGTCCCTGTATATTATTACCTGAGAGATACTGCGTGGTGTCCCTGTATATTATTACCTGAGAGATACTGCGTGGTGTCCCTGTTTATTACTATTACCTGTGAGATACTGCGTGGTGTCCCTGTATATTATTACCTGAGAGATACTGCGTGGTGTCCCTGTATATTATTACCTGAGAGATACTGCGTGGTGTCCGTACATCTCCCGGACCGCAGCCAGGTCCACCTCCAACTGGGGGTGCTTGTGGAGCTCGCCATCAGAGTTCACCTATCGGAGGGAGACGTCAATAAATCAATGAAACGTGTTTTAAAGCCCCCCCCCACACCACCACCCATCAGCAGTGTAGTCAAAACTCTTCACAGTAACTTAGACCCCAAAGAGCAAAGAGAATCACAGTGAACAGCAACAATCTCTCTCGAAGGACGATACCTAGAAAGGAACCGGACTCAGAGGGGAGACCTGAAAGGCTTTTGTCTTTCTTTTTTAAAGTCCTTTGCCCTCCCCTCCACTGTAATGATTGGATAGATTTCTAAAGACACCCAAAACACGACCAATCAGCTGCTAAGGACATTTTGTGCTTTTGTCTGGCAAGATCAACCTACAGCAGAACAATAATCAGTTTGTGGGATGTGTTTGACAACCTACAGTATGCCCACTGTGCAAAACTGATTGAATCAATCAATGTTGTTTCCACGTTATTTCAACAACTAAACTCAATGTGATGATGTTGAATCAACGTGGAAAAACTGATTGTATTTTGTAAAAAGTCAAATCAATGTAAAGGAAATGTATATATTTTTTTCACTCAACTTTTAATATAAATCCAATGACATTGTGATTTTTCTTTGTGAATTTAACATTGAATTCAACCAAAATTGTATCAAAACTAGACGTTGAAATCTGTGCCAAGTGGGTATGCTTTAATATTTAATCTGAATGCTCCAAATACTTGTGGAGAACAAAAAAGTTTGACTGAGCAGGACTGTCTTTGTCCCATGTAACACCCTATTCCCTATGTAGTGCACTACATTTGACTAGAATAGTAAAAACGAGGGCACTACATAGGGATAGGGATGCCTTTTAGGAGACAAACTGTATAAACAACCAGCTAACTCAATGTGTCATCTCCTGTTCTATTTCATTGGCCGGTTCAATTTCTGGGAGGAGCTAAACGAAATCCAATATATTCACTGGAATATCAACAAACAAATTCTCCCCAGAGCTGTCCAGACACATGAAGTCTCCTAGAGCTGTCCAGACACATTAAACATGAAGTCCCCTAGAGCTGTCCAGACACATTAAACATAAAGTCCCCTAGAGCTGTCCAGACACATTAAACATAAAGTCCCCTAGAGCTGTCCAGACACATTAAACAGGAAGTCCCCTAGAGCTGTCCAGACACATGAAGTCTCCTAGAGCTGTCCAGACACATTAAACATGAAGTCTCCTAGAGCTGTCCAGACACATTAAACATGAAGTCTCCTAGAGCTGTCCAGACACATTAAACATGAAGTCTCCTAGAGCTGTCCAGACACATTAAACATGAAGTCTCCTAGAGCTGTCCAGACACATTAAACATGAAGTCTCCTAGAGCTGTCCAGACACATTAAACATGAAGTCTCCTAGAGCTGTCCAGACACATTAAACATGAAGTCTCCTAGAGCTGTACAGACACATTAAACATGAAGTCTCCTAGAGCTGTCCAGACACATTAAACATGAAGTCTCCTAGAGCTGTCCAGACACATTAAACATGAAGTCTCCTAGAGCTGTACAGACACATTAAACATGAAGTCTCCTAGAGCTGTCCAGACACATTAAACATGAAGTCTCCTAGAGCTGTCCAGACACATTAAACATGAAGTCTCCTAGAGCTGTCCAGACACATTAAACATGAAGTCTCCTAGAGCTGTACAGACACATTAAACATGAAGTCTCCTAGAGCTGTCCAGACACATGAAGTCTCCTAGAGCTGTACAGACACATTAAACATGAAGTCCCCTAGAGCTGTCCAGACACATTAAACATGAAGTCCCCTAGAGCTGTCCAGACACATTAAACATGAAGTCTCCTAGAGCTGTCCAGACACATTAAACATGAAGTCTCCTAGAGCTGTCCAGACACATTAAACATGAAGTCCCCTAGAGCTGTCCAGACACATGAAGTCTCCTAGACCTGTCTAGACACAATAAGTCCCCTAGAGCTGTCGAGACACATTAAGTCCCCTAGAGCTGTCCAGACATATTTAAGACAATAGTGGAGTTAATGTGTCCTAATTATTTGCTTTAAAACTAGGGGTGTGTCAAGTACTCGGACAAAACGAGTATCGTAACGGATATTGAGAATTTTCCCGAAATACAATTACGACAAGTATTTTTAGTAATTATGAGTGCCAGCACACATCTCTCTTTCACTGAAACAGTGTGAAGCACTGTGTTCTCTCAACAACTATTGGCTAGTTCTTCTGTCTGTAAAGAAACAGGGCGGGGGTGTCAGTTGAGCCTGCTGTCACAATTGGATTAGAACAAGCCATTCCTCCTCTGCTCTCATTTCCCCCAGACAGACAACAGATGCTGCGCTGTTTCGGTCACTGTCTCAGGACACAAGTCCCTCCTTCTCCAATCATCATGTATGAATCAGAATCCATAGCTAGGTCATTTTATGTTCACATCTAGTTACTTCCTGTCAACTGAGGCCATATATGGGTGTTTTGGTCTGTCTACTTGGCGTTGTTCAGCAGGACTACTTTCTGTATAATTATTCCATTCCTGACCACGTCTGTCATTATGTAGTGATCCACGTCATTATGTAGTGATCCACGTCATTATGTAGTGATCCAAGTCATTATGTAGTGATCCAAGTCATTATGTAGTGATCCAAGTCATTATGTAGTGATCCAAGTCATTATGTAGTGATCCACGTCATTATGTAGTGATCCATGCTTGCTATTATTATTTCTACTGGCCCAGGCATGTTGACCGAGCGACATGTCATTACAAAATATTTGTATTTATTTTGATTGTACAAATGTTGCGGCGTAAGTGTCAGCAGAGTATCACATTTACATTAGTATTGAGAACATTTACTCAGTACTTTGTTGAAGCACCTTTGGCAGCGATTACAGCCTCGAGTCTTCTTGGGTATGACGCTACAAGCTTGGCACACCTGTATTTGGCAAGATTCTCCCATTCTTCCCTGCAGATCCAAGCTCTGTCGGGTTGGATGGGGAGCGTTGCTGTACAGCTATTTTCAGGTCTCACCAGAGATGTTCGATCGGGTTCAAGTCCGGGCTCTGGCTGGGCCACTCAATGACATTCAGAGACTCCTGCGTTGTCTTGGCTGTGTGCTTAGGGTCGTTGTCCTCTTGGAAGGTGAACCTTCGCCCTCCAGTCTGAGGTCCTGAGCGCTCATGAGCAGGTTTTCATCATCATTTCGTCCTCCAGACGTGACGCTTGGCTTTCAGGCCAAAGAGTTCAATCTTGGTCTAATCAAACCAGAGAACCTTTTTTCCCATCGTCTTTAGGTGCCTTTTGGCAAAATCCAAGCAGGCTGTCATTTGCCTTTTACTGAGGAGTGGCTTCCTACTGGCCACTCTACCATGAAGGCCAGATTGGTGGAGTGCTGCAGAGATGGTTGTCCTTCACGAAAGGTTCTCCCATCTCCACAGAGGAAATCTGGAGCTCTGTCAGAGTGAACATTAGGTTCTTGGTCACCTCCCTGACCAAGGCCCTTCTCCCCCGATTGCTCAGTTTGGCCAGTCGGCCAGCTCTAGGAAGAGTCTTCCACAGATCTGTGCCTCGACACAATTCTGTCTCGGAGCTCTACGGACTATTCCTTCGACCTCATGTCTTGTTTTATTTTGCTCTGACATGCACTGTGCTTTTCCAAATCATGACCAATCAATTGAATTTACCAAAGGTGGACTCTAATCAAGTTGTAAAAACATACGATTACTGGTATGATGAGATCAGCACACCCCTATTTAAACCATTGGTTATGTTATTGATAAAGAAAACAATAACCACAGTAAACCTACAGACATCAAGTAGACATTATCTAGGCCTACAACCATTAATAGATTTTAAGCTGACCTGAGGCTAGTACTTTTCAGACCAGGCTAATAGAAAACATGACATTTTGACACTGGCAAGTGACATTTTTGCCTTTTCAAATATCCTATGGCATATTTTGTACATGGGCTAGTAAAAGAAATGGTGGTTGACTGGCTAGAGCCCAAAATCCTTAAAAATACATCCCTGCCTTCTCCCCAGACTACATAATCAAAGATCCAAAGAATATCAATCATCACAGGTATTATTCAACATTATGCAAATTAAAAACCCAATCTCGGAGGTTAATAAGTTAATACGTTTTATCTAGAAGCTTTTAAATAATAGCCAATAGGGCCCATACATAATGTGTTGCACAGAAATAAACAAAATGCTGATTGTACAACTCATACAACACATTTTCCAAAAAGTAGTAGCATTAGTCACGTAAACACAGAAATAAACAAAATGCTGATTGTACAATTTAGATAGCTAGCCAAAATGTTGCCCATTTGCAAAACGATGTTTTACCAAGATGGTAATGAGCTAAGCTAGCTAGCTGTAGTCATGTTGGAACAATGTCAGTTGAAAATGGAAATGGACAGTTGAAAATGGACAGAGAAACGGTCTGGTTTCACTTTTAAAATGACACATTTATTGACTGCCAGACCATATACATAAACCACGACTAGCCATGCAGTCTAGGATTTATTTTATTTATACATTTCCCATTTGGCATGTATCTTTTCGTCCTGCTTTGCAGCAGCACTAACACCTGTGTTGGCATGACAACTGGGTCGGAGTTCAGAACGGAACGATATGACGTGTCATGTGAACTTTTTTCTGCTCACTGATTGGACATTGCAAACAGACAATTGAGTGAAAAAGGATTGATTTCTATCACTGGCGATGCAATGCAACTAATTTGCGGGGGAATTGTTTGAGGGTGACACATGGAGCAACCCAGAAGCAAGCAACATAAATTTAGTCCAGATTGATGCCTCCTGTCGGTCACGAAGCAATCACAATCTTTAAAACAGACTCGCTACTCTCACAGAAACTGACTAATCACTCAAACAAACTTCAGAAACTGTTGTTTTGTCACAAGAGGCCGATACAAAGTTCACCAATCAACAGTGAGGAGGAGAAGGAAGGAAAGAGACGATGAGAGAGAGCGAGAAGGAGAGGCAGCAGTCGCTCATCAGAACAGCAGTAAATTTCCATACGGAAAGTCACTGGTGACAGAAACGTCCCACGACGGTGAATGAGGAGCCTCGGGTCTCTTTCTGAAGTGAGCGGACTGAAAATATAAACAAGCTTTATATACTTGATGAGTCTAGGACTACTTTAGGGAAATCTGCCAGGGGAGGTCTGGACCTTTGATTTCTGCCTCCTCCTTAGTCTCTCACTCGATATAAGGAGTTCCACTTACTGCCACTGTAGCTACGGGGTGGTTTCCTGGACACAGATTAAGCCTTGACCAGGACTAAGAAAAAACTATATTCTCCAAAGTGCTTTTTAGTTTGTGTCTGGGGAAACCTGCCTTAAGAAATCTACTGCCTCTGTAGCTAAGAGAGGGCTGAACACTGGCGATCTAATGGTTTAATAAGTTATAGCAGTTGTTATGGAGGAGATGAGGCTTGATGCTTACCTGACCTCCATAGTAAAACTCATCAGAGTCAGCATCCCCCTCAGAGTCCTCCTCTATGGCATAGTGGCACTGGGGGAAGTTAGACATGTTATTACACACTATTACACCGTTACTACACCCATTATTAACTTTTATGGCTGGGGGGGGGCAGTATTGAGTAGCTTGGATGAATAAGGTGCCTAAAGTAAACGGCCTGCTCCTCAGTCTCAGTTTCTAATATATGCATGTCATTAGTGGTATTTGATAGAAAACACTGAAGTTTCTAAAACTGTTTGAATGATGTCTGTGAGTATAACAGAACTCATATGGCAGGCAAAATTCTGAGTTGAAATCAAAACAGAAAGTCAGAAATCTGAGCTTTGTATGTATTCACCAGAGTCCCCAATGAAATCCCCTTGAGATATTAATGATGTTGCACTGTCTAGGGGTTCCACTAGATGTCAACCATCAATAGAAATTATAATGAGACTTCTATGATGTTGTGGGAGTGAATGATAGCAGAATCAGTCAGGTGTCTGGCAGTCAGCCATTTTCTGATCACTCTTATTCCTCATGGTAGTCCCTTGCGTTTCATTGCTCACGAAGACAAGAAGGAATACTCTGGTTGGAACTTTATTGAAGCTATATGTTAAAAACATTCTAATGATTGATTCTGTACTTAGTTTGAAATGTTTCTTTGACCGCTAATATCACTTTTTGAAGATTTTGTCCGATGTAACGCTGACCAGAATGAGCGTTTGGATATGTATACCATACGCGTTAACAAAAGAAGGTATTTGGACATAAATAACGGACATTATCGAACAAATCAAACATTTATTGTGGACCTGGGACTCCTGGAGTGCTTTCTGATGTAGATCATCAAAGGTAAGGGAATATTTAATATGTCATTTCTTGTTTATGTTGACGCCATCTTTGCGGCTGCGGTGTTTTTACTTCTGAGCGCCGTCTCAGATTTTTGCATGGGTTTCTTTTTCCAGTAAAGTTTTTTTGAAATCAGACACAGCGGTTGCATTAAGGAGAGGTATATCTATTCTATGTGTATAACTTGTATTATCATCTACATTTATGATGAGTATTTCTGTTGAGTCGATGTGGCTATGCAAAATCACTGGATGTTTTTGGAACTAGTGAATCTAACGTGCCAATGTAAACTCCGATTTTCTGATATAAATATGAACTTTATCAAACAAAACATGCATGTTTTGTGTAACATGAAGTCCTATGAGTGTCATCTGATGAAGATCATCAAAGGTTAGTGATTAATTTTATCTCTATTTGTGCTTTTTCTCTCTCTCTCTTTGGCTGGTAAAATTGGCTGTGTATTTTAGTGAGTTGTTGGTGACCTAACAATCGTTTGTGGTGCTTTCCCCGTAAATCCTATTTGAAATCGGACACTGTGGTGGGATTAACAACAAGACTACCTTGAAAACCATATAAGATACATGTATGTTTGAGGAATTTTAATTATGAGATTTCTGTTCTTTTGAATATGGCGCCCTGCACTTTCACTGGATGTTGTTCTATCGCTCCCAGTAACGGGTTCTCAGCCATAAGAAGTTAAACACTATTACACCGTTACTACACCCATTATTACAGTTACTACACCTGTTACTACACACTATTAGTTACTACACCCATTATTACAGTTACTACACCTGTTACTACACACTATTAGTTACTACACCCATTATTACACACTATTACACCTTTACTACACCTGTTACTAAACACTATTAGTTACTACACCCATTATTAGTTACTACACCTGTTACTACACACTATTAGTTACTACACCCATTACAGTTACTACACCTGTTACTACACATTATTAATTACTACACCCATTACAGTTACTACACCTGTTATTACACACTATTAGTTACTACACCCATTAGTTACTACACCTGTTATTACACACTTAGTTACTACACCCATTATTACAGTTACTACACCTGTTATTACACACTTAGTTACTACACCCATTATTACAGTTACTACACCTGTTACTACACACTATTAACTACTACACCCATTACAGTTACTACACCTGTTACTACACACTATTAGTTACTACACCCATTATTACAGTTACTACACCTGTTACTACACACTATTAGTTACCACACCCATTATTACAGTTACTACACCTGTTACTACACACTATTAGTTACCACACCCATTATTACACACTATTAGTTACTACACCCATTATTACACACTATTAGTTACTACACCCATTATTACACACTATTACACCTTTACTACACCTGTTACTAAACGCTATTAATTACTACACCCATTATTACAGTTACTACACCCGTCACTACACACTATTAGTTACTACACCCATTATTACACATTTACTACACATGTTACTACACGCAATTAGTTACTACACCCATTATTACACCGTTAGTACACCCATTATCACAGTTACTACACCTGTTACTACACACTGAGTTACTACACCCGTTAGTACACACTATTACGGCGTTACTACACAGGTTACTACACACTATCATATCACACCACTATACTATAACACCACTATACTATCACACCACTATACTATCACACCACTATACTATTACATCACCATTACACCATTACACTATCACACCACTATACTATCACACCACTATACTATTACACCACTATACTATTACACCACCATTACACAATTACACCACTATACTATCACACCACTATAATATTACACCACTATTACACCACTATACTATTACACCACTATCACACCACTATACTATCACACCACTATACTATCACACCACTATACTATCACACCACTATACTATTACACCACTATACTATTACACCACTATACTATTACACCACTAAACTATTAAACCACTATTACACCACTAAACTATTAAATCACTATACTATTACACCACTATTACACCACTATACTATTACACCACTATTACACCACTATACTATTACACCACTATTACACCACTATACTATTACACCACTATTACACCACTACACTATTACACCACTATTACACCACTACACTATTATACCACTATAATATTACACCACTATTACACCACTACACTATTAAACCACTACACTATTACACCAATACACTATTACAACACTACACTATTACAACACTACACTATTACACCACTATACTATTACACCACTACACTATTACACCACTACACTATTACACCACTATTACACCACTAAACTATTACACCACTATACTATTACACCACTACACTATTACACCACTACACTATTACAACACTACACTATTACAACACTATTACACCACTACACTATTAAACCACTATACTATTACACCACTACACTATTACACCACTACACTATTTCACCACTATAATATTACACCACTATAATATTAAACCACTATACTATTACACCACTACACTATTACACCACTATAATATTAAACCACTATACTATTACACCACTATAATATTAAACCACTATACTATTACACCACTACACTATTACACCACTATACTATTAAACCACTATACTATTACACCACTATACTATTAAACCACTATACTATTACACCACTACACTATTACACCACTACACTATTGCACCACTATACTATTACACCACTATAATATTACACCACTATAATATTGCACCACTATAATATTGCACCACTATACTATTACACCACTATTACACCACTAAACTATTACACCACTAAACTATTACAACACTACACTATTACAACACTATCACACCACTACACTATTTCACCACTATAATATTACACCACTATAATATTACACCACTATAATATTACACCACTATACTATTACAACACTACACTATTACACCACTATAATATTAAACCACTATACTATTACACCACTATAATATTAAACCACTATACTATTACACCACTACACTATTACACCACTACACTATTACACCACTAAACTATTACACCACTACACTATTACAACACTACACTATTACAACACTATCACACCACTACACTATTTCACCACTATAATATTACACCACTATAATATTACACCACTATACTATTACAACACTACACTATTACACCACTATAATATTAAACCACTACACTATTACACCACTACACTATTACACCACTACACTATTGCACCACTACACTATTACACCACTACACTATTACACCACTACACTATTGCACCACTACACTATTACACCACTACACTATTACACCACTACACTATTGCACCACTATACTCTTACACCACTAACACCACTACAGTATTACACCAATATACTATTCCACCACTATTACACCACTACACCATTACACCACTATACTATTGCACCACTATAACACCACTACACTGTTACACCACTATAATATTACACCACTATAACACCACTACACTATTACACCACTACACTATTACACCACTATAATATTACACCACTATAATATTACACCACTACACTATTACACCACTATATTACGCCATTATTACACCACTATTACACCATTATTACAATTCCACCACTATTACAATTCCTACATATGATATACTATTATAGTTATTACATAATACTATACAGTTATACATATGATATACTATTATAGTTATTACATAATACTATATAGTTACACATTACACACTATTATACCTGTTATTACATACTAGTTCACACTGAAAAAGTTCTCTATAAACTTGATATTAAATAGCTGACGTTATAATGCTTAATGACTTGCTTGGAGCATGTATGAGCTTTTATAATGTCTTATTAATCAGTGATGTACATCTCACCTGATTCTTGTCTATCTGATGTTTGGACTTGATGGACAGGCAGCAGTTGGCGTCATTATTGACCCTAATCTCTGTTTACAAAACACACACACACACACACACACACACACACACACACACACACACACACACACACACACACACACACACAAAACAAGACACAGTTAGCCAGGACGTCTGTTCATCTAAGTATCTGCTATACCAACAAACAGTCTGATGAACAGAGATGTGAAAGCAGAGTGACGACAGAGAGACTACAGACAGTCTGATGAACAGAGATACGACAGCAGAGTGATGACAGAGAGACTACAGACAGTCTGATGAACAGAGATGTGACAGCAGAGTGATGACAGAGTGACTACAGACAGTCTGATGAACAGAGATGTGACAGCAGAGTGACTACAGAGAGACTACAGACAGTCTGATGAACAAACAAACCTGTTGCTATCCTGTGGAAGATGACGGGGATCTGGTCTCTGGTGACGAGAACTTCATCCTCGTTCTCAGAGTTTGACACGTATGTATTGTCTGGGTTGAGAAAAGGAGAAAGAAGACACTTCATTCGGAGGCTCGCTAAGATAGCTGATAACTCATATACAGTTCCAGTCGGAAGTTGAGTCAAATACAATTTAAACTCAGTTTTTCACAATTCCTGAGTAAATTTGTCTTGGGTCAGTTAGGATCACCACTTCATTTTAAGAATGTGAAATGTCAGAATAATAGTAGAGAGAATGATTTATTTCAGCTTTTATTTCTTTCATCACATTCCCAGTGGGTCAGAAGTTTACATACTCAATTAGCATTTGGTAGAATTGCCTTTAAATTGTTTAACTTGGGTCAAACGTTTCGGGTAGCATTCCACTAGCTTCCCACAATAAGTTGGGTGAATTTTGGCCCATTCCTCCTGACAGAGCTGGTGTAACTGAGTCAGGTTTGTAGGCCTCCTTGCTCGCACACACGTTTTCAGTTCTGGCCACACATTTTCTATAGGATTGAGGTCAGGGCTTTGTGATGGCAACTCCAATACCTTGACTTTGTTGTCCTTAAGCCATTTTGCCACAACTTTGGAAGGATGCTTGGGGTCATTGTCCATTTGGAAGACCCATTTGCGACCAAGCTTTAACTTCCTGACCAATGTCTTGAGATTGTTGCTTCAATATATCCACATAATTTTACTGCCTCATGATGCCATCAATTTTGTGAAATGCACCAGTCCCTCCTGCAGCAAAGCACCCCCACAACATGATGCTGCCACCCCCATGCTTCACGGTTGGGATGGTGTTCTTTTGCCTGCAAGCCTCCCCCTTTTTCCAACAAATATAACGATGGCCATTATGGTGAAACAGTTCTATTTTAGTTTCATCACATCAGGGGACATTTCTCCAAAAAAGTACGATCTTTGTCCCCATGTGCAGGTGCAAACCGTAATCTGACTTTTTTATGGCGGTTTAGGAGCAGTGGTTTCTTCCTTGCTGAGCGGCCTTTCACGTTATGTCGATATAGAACTCGTTTTACTGTGGATATAGATACTTTTGTACCCGTTTCCTCCAGCATCTTCACAAGGTCCTTTGCTGTTATTCTGGGATTGATTTGCACTTTTCCCACCAAAGTACGTTCATCTCTAGGAGACAGAACGCATCTCTTTCCTGAGCGGTATGAATGCTGCGTGGTCCCATGGTGTTTATACTTGTGTACTATTGTTTGTACAGATGAACGTGGTACCTTCAGGTGTTTGGAAAATGCTCCCAAGGATGAACCGGACTTGTGGAGGTCGACAATTGTTTTTCTGGGGTCTTGGCTGATTTCTTTTGATTTTCTCATGATGTCAAGCAAAGAGGCACTGAGTTTGAAGGTAGGCCTTGAAATACATCTACAGATACACCTCCAATTGACTCAAATGATGTCAATTTGCATGTCAGAAGCTTCTAAAGCCATGACATTATTTTCTGGAATTTTCCAAGCTGTTTAAAGGCACAGTCAACTTAGTGTATGTAAACTTCTGACCCACTGGAATTGTGATATAGTGAATTAATCTGTCTGCAAACAACTGTTGGAAAAATTACTTGTGTCATGCACAAAGTAGATATCCTAACAGACTTTCCAAAACTATAGTTTGTTAACAAGAAATGTGTGGAGTGGTTGAAAAATGAGCTTTAATGACTCCAACCTAAGTGTATGTAAACTTCCGACTTCAACTGTATCACGTTGAACTAGATAAGTACTCATAACCCATATCACAGTCAACTAGATAAGTACTCATAACCCATATATCACAGTCAACTAGATAAGTACTCATAACCCATATATCACAGTCAACTAGATAAGTACTCATAACCCATATATCACAGTCAACTAGATAAGTACTCATAACCCATATATCACAGTCAACTAGATAAGTACTCATAACCCATATATCACAGTCAACTAGATAAGTACTCATAACCCATATATCACAGTCAACTAGATAAGTACTCATAACCCATATATCACAGTCAACTAGATAAGTACTCATAACCCATATATCACAGTCAACTAGATAAGTACTCATAACCCATATATCACAGTTAACTAGATAAGTACTCATAACCCATATACAGTGGGGCAAAAAAGTATTTAGTCAGCCATCCAATTGTGCAAGTTCTCCCACTTAAAAAGATGAGAGGCCTGTAATTTTCATCATAGGTACACTTCAACTATGACAGACAAAATGAGGGAAAAAAATCCAGAAAATCACATTGTAGGATTTTTAATGAATTTATTTATAAATTATAGTGGAAAATAAGTATATAATAAGTATCCTGTCTCGAAGCTCTACGGACAATTCCTTTGACCTCCAGGCTTGGTTTCTGCTCTGACATGCACTGTCAACTGTGGGACCTGTGAGGGGTGTGTGCCATAATGTCCAATCAATTTAATTTACCACAGGTTGTTGTAGAAACATCTCAAGGATGATCAATGGAAACAGGATGCACCTGAGCTCAGTTTCAAGTGTCATAGCAAAGGGTCTGAATACTTATGTAAATAAGGTATGCATTTTCGTTTTCTTTAATATATATATATATATAAATATGCAAAACATTTCTAAAAACCTGTTTTTGTTTTGTCATCATGGGGTATTGTGATGTCATCATGGGGTATTGTGATGTCATCATGGGGTATTGTGATGTCATCATGGGGTATTGTGATGTCATCATGGGGTATTGTGATGTCATCATGGGGTATTGTGATGTCATCATGGGGTATTGTGATGTCATCATGGGGTATTGTGATGTCATCATGGGGTATTGTGTGTAGAGTGCTAGGTATTTTTATTTATTTAATCCATTTTAGAATAAGGTTGTAACGTAACAAAATGTGGAAAAAGTCAAGGAGTCTGAATACTTCCCGAATGCACTGTAATTTAAAAAACAAGTCGCTAGGTGTAGGCATGTTCATAAGTAAATATGTAAACTGGGATATGACTAAAGAGTTAAATCAGGGTAAACTGGGATAAGACTAAAGAGCTAATCAGGGTAAACTGGGATATGACTAAAGAGTTAAATCAGGGTAAACTGGGATATGACTAAAGAGTTAAATCAGGGTAAACTGGGATATGACTAAAGAGCTAATCAGGGTAAACTGGGATAAGACTAAAGAGCTAATCAGGGTAAACTGGGATATGACTAAAGAGTTAAATCAGGGTAAACTGGGATATGACTAAAGAGTTAAATCAGGGTAAACTGGGATATGACTAAAGAGCTAATCAGGGTAAACTGGGATATGACTAAAGAGTTAATCAGGGTAAACTGGGATATGACTAAAGAGCTAATCAGGGTAAACTGGGATATGACTAAAGAGCTAATCAGGGTAAACTGGGATAAGACTAACGAGTTAATCAGAGCATACTGGGATATGACTAAAGAGCTAATCAGGGTAAACTGGGATATGACTAAAGAGTTAATCAGGGTAAACTGGGATAAGACTAACGAGTTAATCAGGGTAAACTGGGATATGACTAAAGAGCTAATCAGGGTAAACTGGGATATGACTAAAGAGCTAATCAGGGTGATTTTTCCACAAATAGACTGGTATTATCCTTTCCATGGTTACAACAGCTTATCTATTTTTGCTATACTTTCTATTCAAATGTATCATAGTGAGATCATTTCTTTCTTTTGGGATATGAATACCAAGTATGTCCAGTCCACCGACAGACCATTTTATTGGTAAACTACACAGTAATGTAAAGTTTTATTTTTTAATGAACACATAATACAGTATACTTATCATAATTTGGTTGTAATCCAAAAATAACAATCCAGAAGGTTACAACAATGCATTATTTATTCAACGTTATTTATATTATTTTGTCATAACGATGAAAATAATTATCGTCACCAGCTGTCCAGCCGTGGGATTAAAACGACATCCAACTGTCACTAGTTCCAATTTTTATGTGATGTATTTTCTATCCAATCAGGAATGCTGGACTAAAGAAGCACACTGCATATTCTTTCAAGCTAAATGTTTTTTATGCTCCTTTAAACATTGTCTAGGCTTGCACAAGTATTCACCCCCCTTGGCATTTTTCCTATTTTAATACATTGCAACCTGTAATTTAAAATGATTATTATTTGGATTTCATGTAATGAACATACACAAAATAATCCAAATTGATCAAGTGAAATGAAAAAAAAAAAGTTTAAAAAAATTAAAAATGTAAAACGGAAAAGTGGTGCCAATTACCTTCAGAAGTCACATAATTAGTTCAATAAAGTCCACCTGTGTGCAATCTAAGTGTCACATGATCTGTCACATGATCTCAGTACATATACACCTGTTCCGAAAGGCCACAGAGTCTGCAACACCACTAAGCAAGGGGCACCACTAAGCAAGCGGCACCATGAAGACCAAGGTGCTCTCCAAAGAGGTCAGGGACAAAGTTGTGGAGAAGTACAGATCAGAGTTGGGTTCTAAAAAATATATTTGAAGCTTTGAACATCCCACGGAGCACCATTAAATCCATCTTAAAAAATGACAAGAATATGGCATCACAACAAACCTGCCAAGAGAGGGCCACCCACCAAAACTCACAGACCAGGCAAGGAGGGCATTGATCAGAGAGACAACAAAGAGACCAAAGATAACCCTGAAGGAGCTGAAAAGCTCCAACGCGGAGATTGGATTCCCTGTCCATAGGACCACTTTAAGCTGTTCACTCCAGAGCTAGGCTTTACGGAAGAGTGGCCAGAAAAAAGCCATAGCCTAAAGAAAAAAATAAGCAAACACGTTTAGTGTTCGCCAAAAGGCATGTGGGAGACTCGCCAAACATGGAAGGATGTACTCTGGTTAGATGAGACTAACATTGAGCTTTTTGGCCATCAAGGAAAACGTTATGTCTGGCACAAACCCAACACCTCTCATCATCCTCAGAATCATGCTGTGGCGATGTTTTCCGTCGGCAGGGAAACTGGTCAGATTTGAAGGAATGATGCATGTCGCTATATATAGGGAAATACTTGAGGGAAACCTATTTCAGTATTCCAGAGATTTGAGACTGGGACAGAGATTCACCTTCCAGCAGGAAAATGACCCTAAGGATACTGCTAAAGCAACACTCGGTGGTTTAAGGGGAAACATTTAAATGTTTTGGAATGGCCTAGTCAAAGCCCAGACCTCAATCCAATTGTGAATCTGTGATATGACTTAAAGATTGCTGTACACCAGCGGAACTCATCCAACTTGAAGGAGCTGGTTCTTTTTTATTTTTTATATTTTATGTTTACTTCAGTTTATTTACTAAATACTTTAACACTTATTTTTTCTTAACTGCATTATTGGTTAAGGGCTTGTAAGTAAGCATTTCACTGTTGTATTCGGCGCATGTGACAAATACAATTCCATTTGTTGTCACGCCTTGGTCTTAGTATTTTGTGTTTTAGTTAATTAGTTGGTCAGGCCAGGGTGTGACATGGGTTTATGTTTGTTGTATTTCTTAGTGGGGTTTTTTAGTTATTGGGATTGTGGCTGATTAGGGGTGTGTGTTGCATAGGTTTGGCTGCCTGAGGCGGTTCTCAATCAGAGTCAGGTGATTCTCGTTGTCTCTGATTGGGAACCGTATTTAGGTAGCCTGGGTTTCACTTTGTATTTCGTGGGTGATTGTTCCTGTCTCTGTGTTAGTGTTCACCAGACAGGCTGTATAGGTTTTTCACGTTCCGTTTATTGTTTTTTGTTATTTCATGTGTCGTCATTTGTTCTATTAAATACATGAGTAACCAACACGCTGCATTTCAGTCCGACTCTCTTTCGACAAACGAAGAACGCCGTTACAGAATCACCCACCACACACGGACCGAGCAGCGTGTCAACAGGCAGGAGCAGCCCAAAGAGGAGCTGCGTATTAAGGATTTCTGGACATGGGAGGAAATCCTTGACGGGAGAGGACCCTGGGATAAACCAGGGGAGTGTAGCCGCCCAAAGGTGCAGCAGGAGAAGAGGAAACAGGAGCAGCCCAAAGAGGAGTACAGTATGGACTATACGAAGTGGGAAGAAATAGACAGGTGGGCGGCCGACCCAGAGAGAGTGCCGGAGCCCGCCTGGGATTCGCTGGAGCAGTGCAAAGAGGGCTATAGGAGAATGGAGTCGAAAAGAAGGACACGGCGGCGCAGAGCGAAACCCGGGAATCAGCCCCAAAAATGTCTTTGGGGGGGGGCTATCAGGGAGTATGGCTACGCCAGGTAGGAGACCTGCGCAAACTCCCTGTGCTTACCGGGGGGCTAGAGAGACCGGGCAGGCACCGTGTTATGCAGTGGTGTGCACGGTGTCTCCAGTGCGGGTGCATAGCCCGGTAGGGTATATTTCAGCTCCGCGTATCGGCCGGGCTAGATTGAGCGTCGAGCCAAATGCCATGAAGCCGGCTCTACGCATCTGGTCCCCAGTGCGTCTCCTTGGGCCGGCTTACATGGCACCAGCCTTGCGCTCGGTGTCTCCGGTTCGCCTACATAGCCCAGTGCGGGCTATTCCACCTCGCAGCACTGGCAGGGCAACCGAGAGTATTCAACCAGGTAAGGTTGGGCAGGCTCGGTGCTCAAGAGCTCCAGTGCGCCTGCACGGTCCGGTCTATCCAGTACCACCTCCACACCCCAGCCCTCCGGTAGCAGCTCCCCGCACCAGGCTTCCTGTGCGTGTCCTCGGTCCTATACCACCAGTGCCAGCACCACGCATCAGGCCTACAGTGCGCCTCGCCTCTCCTGCTCTGTCGGAGCCTTTCTCCTCTCCAGCGCTGCCGGAGCCTCCTGCCTGTTCGGAGCAGCCTGAGCTGCTAGTCTGCATGGAGCAGCTAGAGCTGCCAGTCTGCAAGGAGCTGCCAGTCTGCAAGGAGCTGCCAGTCTGCAAGGAGCTGCCAGTCTGCATGGAACAGTCAGAGCCGTCAGTCTGCAAGAAGCAGCCAGTGCCGTCAGTCTGCCAGGATCTGCCAGGATCTGCCAGACTCTGCCAGGATCTGCCAGGATCCGCCAGTCAGCCAGGATCCGCCAGTCAGCCAGACTCTGCCAGGATCCGCCAGTCAGCCAGACTCTGCCAGGATCCGCCAGTCAGCCAGACTCTGCCAGGATCCGCCAGTCAGCCAGACTCTGCCAGGATCCGCCAGTCAGCCAGACTCTGCCAGGATCCGCCAGTCAGCCAGACTCTGCCAGGATCCGCCAGTCAGCCAGACTCTGCCAGGATCCGCCAGTCAGCCAGACTCTGCCAGGATCCGCCAGTCAGCCAGACTCTGCCAGGATCCGCCAGTCAGCCAGACTCTGCCAGGATCCGCCAGTCAGCCAGACTCTGCCAGGATCCGCCAGTCAGCCAGACTCTGCCAGGATCCGCCAGACTCTGCCAGGATCCGCCAGACTCTGCCAGGATCCGCCAGACTCTGCCAGGATCCGCCAGACTCTGCCAGGATCCGCCAGACTCTGCCAGGATCCGCCAGGATCCGCCAGACTCTGCCAGGATCCGCCAGTCAGCCAGACTCTGCCAGGATCCGCCAGTCAGCCAGACTCTGCCAGGATCCGCCAGTCAGCCAGACTCTGCCAGGATCCGCCAGTCAGCCAGACTCTGCCAGGATCCGCCAGTCAGCCAGACTCTGCCAGGATCCGCCAGTCAGCCAGACTCTGCCAGGATCCGCCAGTCAGCCAGACTCTGCCAGGATCCGCCAGACTCTGCCAGGATCCGCCAGACTCTGCCAGGATCCGCCAGACTCTGCCAGGATCCGCCAGACTCTGCCAGGATCCGCCAGACTCTGCCAGGATCCGCCAGACTCTGCCAGGATCCGCCAGACTCTGCCAGGATCCGCCAGACTCTGCCAGGATCCGCCAGGATCCGCCAGACTCTGCCAGGATCCGCCAGGATCCGCCAGACTCTGCCAGGATCCGCCAGTCAGCCAGACTCCGCCAGGATCCGCCAGACTCTGCCAGGATCCGCCAGACTCTGCCAGGATCCGCCAGACTCTGCCAGGATCCGCCAGACTCTGCCAGGATCCGCCAGACTCTGCCAGGATCCGCCAGACTCTGCCAGGATCCGCCAGACTCTGCCAGGATCCGCCAGGATCCGCCAGACTCTGCCAGGATCCGCCAGACTCTGCCAGGATCCGCCAGTCAGCCAGACTCTGCCAGGATCCGCCAGTCAGCCAGACTCCGCCAGGATCCGCCAGACTCTGCCAGGATCCGCCAGGATCCGCCAGACTCTGCCAGGATCCGCCAGTCAGCCAGACTCTGCCAGGATCCGCCAGTCAGCCAGACTCTGCCAGGATCCGCCAGTCAGCCAGACTCTGCCAGGATCCGCCAGTCAGCCAGACTCTGCCAGGATCCGCCAGTCAGCCAGACTCTGCCAGGATCCGCCAGTCAGCCAGACTCTGCCAGGATCCGCCAGTCAGCCAGACTCTGCCAGGATCCGCCAGTCAGCCAGACTCTGCCAGGATCCGCCAGTCAGCCAGACTCTGCCAGGATCCGCCAGTCAGCCAGACTTTTCAGGATCCGCCAGTCAGCCAGACTCTGCCAGGATCCGCCAGTCAGCCAGACTCTGCCAGGATCCGCCAGTCAGCCAGGATCCGCCAGTCAGCCAGACTCTGCCAGGATCCGCCAGTCAGCCAGACTCTGCCAGGATCCGCCAGTCAGCCAGACTCTGCCAGGATCCGCCAGTCAGCCAGACTCTGCCAGGATCCGCCAGTCAGCCAGACTCTTCCAGGATCCGCCAGTCAGCCAGACTCTTCCAGATCCGCCAGTCAGCCAGACTCTTCCAGATCCGCCAGTCAGCCAGACTCTTCCAGATCCGCCAGCCAGCCAGACTCTTCCAGATCCGCCAGCCAGCCAGACTCTTCCAGATCCGCCAGCCAGCCAGACTCTTCCAGATCCGCCAGCCAGCCAGACTCTTCCAGATCCGCCAGCCAGCCAGACTCTTCCAGATCCGCCAGTCAGCCAGACTCTTCCAGATCCGCCAGACTCTTCCAGATCCGCCAGTCAGCCAGACTCTTCCAGATCCGCCAGTCAGCCAGACTCTTCCAGATCCGCCAGTCAGCCAGACTCTTCCAGATCCGCCAGTCAGCCAGACTCTTCCAGATCCGCCAGTCAGCCAGACTCTTCCAGATCCGCCAGTCAGCCAGGATCTGCCAGAGCCTTTCTTCTCTCCGCTGCTGCCGGAGTCTCTCGCCTGTCCGGCGCTGCTGCCGCAGTCTGAGGAGCCCCTCTGTACCGAGCTGCCCCTCTGTACCGAGCTGCCCCTCTGTACCGAGCTGCCCCTCTGTCCCGAGCTGCCCCTCTGTCCCGAGCTGCCCCTCTGTCCCGTTTTATTTAGCAGGGTTGCCGTGGTTAGGAGGTCACGGAAGCGGACAAGGTGGGGGAGGACTACGGTGAAGTGGGGGCCACGTCCAGCACCGGAGCCGCCACCATGGACAGACGCCAACCCGGACCCTCCCTATTGTTTTGATGTGCGTCCTGGAGTCCGCACCTTAGGGGGGGGGGGGTTCTGTCACGCCCTGGTCAAAATATATTATGTTTATCTTCATTTATTTGGTCAGGCCAGGGTGTGACATGGGTTATTGTGGTGTGTTTTTGTCTTGGGGTTTTTGTGGGGTGTCTTGCATAGTCTATGGTTGCCTGAGGCAGTTCTCAATCAGAGTCAGGTGATTATCATTGTCTCTGATTGGGAACCATATTTAGGCAGCCATATTCTTTGAGTGTTTCGTGGGTGATTGTTCCTGTCTCTGTGTTTATGTTCACCAGATAGGCTGTATAGTTTTTCACGTTCCGTCTGTTGTTTTGTACATTCAGTTATTTCATGTCTAGTCGTATTTTCATTAATAAACATGAGTAACCACCACGCTGCATTTTGATCCGCTCCTCCATCAACAGAAGAACGTCGTTACAGAAATGCTGAATACAACAGGTGTAGTAGACCTTACAGTGAAATGCTTACTTACAAGCCCTTAACCAAAGATGCAGTTCAAGAAATAGATTAGATAAAATATTTACTTAATAAACTAAAAGTTTAAAAAAATATTTTTAAATACCAGGAAAATTACATAATAGGCTATATACAGGGAGTACCGATACCGAATCAATGTGAGAGAGTACAGGTTGGTGGAGGTCATTTGTAAAGTGACATAGATAATAAAGAGTGGCAGCAGTGTAATAACAGAGGTGGGAGGGGTCAATGTAAATAGTCCGGGTGGCCATTTGAATATTTGTTCAGCAGTCTTATGGCTTGTGCATAGAAGCTGTTAAGGAGCCTTTTGGTTCTAGACTTGGCGCTCCAGCACCGCTTGCCGTGCATTAGTAGAGAGAACAGTCCATGACTTGGGTGACTGGAGTCTTCAACAATTTCTCGGGCCTTCCTCTGACACCACCTAGTATATAGGTTGTGGATTTCAGGAAGCTTGGCCCCAGTGATATACTGAGCCGTACGCACTACCCTCTGTAGCGCCATTCGGTCAGATGCCGAGCAGTTGCCATACCAGGCGGTGATGCAACCAGTCAGGATGCTCTTGATGGTGCAGCTGTAGAACCTTTTGAGGATCTGGGGGTCCATGCCAAAAATGTTCAGTCTCCTGAGGGGGAAAAGGTGTTGTCGTGCCCTCTTCACAACTATCTTGGTGTGTTTGGACCATGATAGTTTGTTGGTGATGTGGACACCAAGGAACTTGAAACTCTCGACCCGCTCCACTACAGCCCCGTCGATGTGAATGGAGGCATGTTCGACTTGTCTTTTCATGTAGTCCATGATCAGCTCCTTTGTCTTGCTCACATTGAGGGAGAGGTTGTTGTCCTGGCACCACAATGCAAGGTCTCTGACCTCCTCCCTATAGGCTGTTTCATCGTTTTTCAGTGATCAGGCCTACCACTGTTGTGTTGACAGCAAACTTAAAGATGGTGTTGGAGTCGTGCTTGGCCATGCAGTCGTGGATGAACAAGGAGTACAGGAGGTGACCAAGCACCCACCCCTGAGGGGCCCCAGTGTTAAGAATCACAGTGGCAGATGTGTTGTTGCCTACCACTACCAGCTGGTGGCGGTCTGTCAAGAGGTCCAGGATCCAGTTGTAGAGGGATATGTTTAGTCCCAGGGTCCTTAGCTTAGTGAAGAACTTTGTGGGCACTATGGTGATGAATGTCGAGCGGTAGTCAATTAACAGCATTCTCACATACTGTAGGTGTTCCTTTTGTCCAGGTGGGAAGAAATGGAGTGGGTACAGGTTGTCTGGGATGACGGTGTTGATGTGAGCCATGACCAGCCTTTCAAAGCACGTTATGGTTACCAGCATGAGTGCTATGGGGCGGTAATCATTTAGGCAGGTTACCTTCACATTCTTGGGCACGGGGACTATGGTGGTCTGTTTGAAACAAGTAGGTATTACAGACTCGGGCAGAGAGAGGTTGAAAATGTCAGTGAAGACACTTGCCAGTTGGTTTGCTCATGCATTGAGTACACGTCCTGGTAATCCGTCTGGCGCAGCGGCTTTGTGAATGTGACCTGTTCAAAGGTCTTGCTCACATCGGCTACAGAGAGTGTCATCACACAGTCATCCAAAACAGCTGGTGCTCTCATGCATGCTTCATTTAGCTCATCTGGTAGGCTCACGTTACTTGGCATCTCGCGGCTGGGTTTCCCTTTGTAGTCCAAAATATTTTTCAAGTCCTGCCACATCCGACGAGCGTCAGAACCGGTGTAGTAGGATTCAATCTTAGTCCTGTATTGACACTTTGCCTGTTTGATGGCTCGTCTGAAGGCATAGTGGGATTTCTTATAAGCATCCGGATTAGTGTCCCGCTCCTTGAAAGTGGCAGTTCTAGCCTTTAGCTCGGTGCAGATGTTACCTGTAATCCATGGCTTCTGGTTGGGTACGTTCGGGTCACTGTGGGGATGACGTCGTCGATGCACTGAGGTGGTGTACTCCTCCATTGGATGAATCACAGAACATATTCCAGTCTGTGCTAGCAAAACATTCCTGTATCGTAGCATCCGCATCATCTGACCACTTCTGCGATCTGGTACTGGTACTTCCTGTATATAGCTCCACATTGATCTGGTACTTCCTGTATATAGCTCCACATTGATCTGGTACTTCCTGTATATAGCTCCACATTGATCTGGTACTTCCTGTATATAGCTCCACATTGATCTGGTACTTCCTGTATATAGCTCCACATTGATCTGGTACTTCCTGTATATAGCTCCACATTGATCTGGTACCTGCACTTCCTGTATATAGCTCCACATTGATCTGGTACCTGCACTTCCTGTATATAGCTCCACATTGATCTGGTACTTCCTGTATATAGCTCCACATTGATCTGGTATTTCCTGTATATAGCTCCACATTGATCTGGTACTGGTACTTCCTGTATAGAGCTCCACTGCATCATTGCGAAGATAACATTGACAAATACATTTTGACTATATTCCCTTTGTAGTGAAATACATTTGACCAGAATCCTAGGAGCACTATATAGGGAATAGGGTGCCAGAATCCTAGGGGCACTATATAGGGAATAGGGTACCATTTGGGATGGATACTCTATAGTTTTAGAATCTCTACAGAGGCCTTGTGCAACAAGTGCCATGGTCTTATTGGACGCTCCCAGGCACTGAGTCCCGATGTGAGTCACTCAAGCCTGAGGTTAGAGGTCAGGTGTCAGTCAACTAATATCATGCATGATGGCAGCTCAGGATATAATATAAGATATGATATAATATAAGATATGATAATATGATCACATCATACCTAGATGGTGAGCTGGGTACATCTCTGTGAATATGACAATACTTCTCACACTGTGCACTTATTTGTTTCTATGAATCCTTCATAAGACTGTCATTGCATCTCGTGGTAGTATAATGGACGACAGCCATGCAGAGACACACAGTGAACTCATGTCGAGGCAGTGAAGACGCAGTCTCTTACCTGGGTAGTCATCAGAGACGTGCACAGAGTACGACACCCTGAGGGAGAAGAGAGGAAACATTACCACATAATATCACCGTTATCATCAATCAAATACCTTTACAAAATTACCCTTTCACGTCAACAGTTGTCAGAGTGACAGAACGAGGCAGGTGTGAACAGTAGCTATCAAGAGTTACAGTAAACGGAAAACAAAATACCCAGAAACCAGTTGGGCTTATAAACCAGTGCATTACTGTATCGTCTCTCCTGTGATCTGAGTGTGTAGGCTTCAATAAGATCCTAAATGAACCTGACGCAATAGTTCCTGGTTGACTTAACACTGGAGCCGGTGAAACTGGAAGCCTGAGTGGCTCTGTGTGGCTCAATGGATCATCAGGCGCGTTGGCAGCCGGCCCCCCATTGGCCCATTTCCTCACCCCACCCCCACCCCCATACTCCACGACCCAGCGATGGCTGGCTGATGGTCACAGTGCAGTACATTAATCTCTTCGCTACTTCATGTTGCTAACATATTCATTCTTCGCCTATTTCGCATTGATTTAGAAGATTCTGTTGCACAAACAACATGCAGATTAAGGCCTACACCATCACTGGTATCAGGCTGCACAGCTAGCTACGCTTGCTCTGACTCAGTACATTGATTAACTAGCTAGCTACGCTTGCTCTGACTCAGTACATTGATTAACTAGCTAGCTAGCAGCTAACTAAACTCAGCAAAAAAGAAACGACCCTTTTTCAGGACCCTGTCTTTCAAAGATAATTTGTAAAAATCCAAATAACTTCACAGATCTTCAGTGTAAAGGGTTTAAACACTGTTTCTCATGCTTGTTCAATGAACCATAAACAATTAATGAACTGTGGAACGGTCGTTCAGACACTAACAGCTTACAGACGGTAGGCAATTAAGATCACAGTTATGAAAACTTAGGACACTAAAGAGGCCATTCTACTGACTCTGAAAAACACCAAAAGAAAGATGCCCAGGGTCCTTGCTCATCTGTGTGAATGTGCCTTAGGGATGCTGCAAGGAGGCATGAGGAATGCAGATGTGGCCAGGGCAATAAATTGCAATGTCCATACTGTGAGACGCCTAATACAGCGCTACAGAGAGACAGGACGGACAGCTGATCATCCTCGCAGTGGCAGACCACCTGCACAGGATTGGTACATCCGAACATCACACCTGCGGGACAGGTACAGGATGGCAACAACGACTGCCCGAGTTACAGCAGGAACGCACAATCCCTTTATCAGTGCTCAGACTAGAGGTCGACCGGCATGGCCGAGTAATTAGGGCCGATTTCTAGTTTCATAACAATCAGTATTCTGCATTTTTGGATGCCGGTTATGACTGATTACATTGCAAAAGAGGAAACAGTGTGGAAGGATGACCACCTGTTATGCGAGTGCAGCAAGGAGCCAAAGTAAGTTGCTAGCTAGCATTAAACTTATCTTATAAAAAACAATCAACACAAGGGGCGCTGTTTTCAAACACCACTGAGGCTCTGTAATCCGAAGGTTAGCAATGCAAACAAGTACATGTAAAATCCTATAGAGAATGATAACTAAAAGCTAACAAACGCATTGCGGACATTTTATCGTCTCTGACCCAAACTATACAAAATGTCACTCACAGTTTGCTGCACGCACAAAACAAATAATTAGACAGGAGGGGATTCTCTGCTGTTACCAAGAGAAGATTAATAAATGGAAGAAGCTAACCACTAAAATGCATCTTGTTATGCTCATTACACATTAGCAAACCAAATGCACCACTGCAGAGCATTTACCACATTTCAACCAGTTAAATAAATAGTTTACCACATCAGTCACCAGGTTCAATAATACGTGCATCAGCGACATCCTCCCCACAGTGACCGTTTGTACATATCCCAACCAGAAGCCATGGATTACAGGCAACATACGCACTGAGCTAAAGGCTAGAGCTGCCGCTTTCAAGGAGCCGGACTCTAGCTATTTAGTTGCGAATTCCATACTGTAACTAGATATATATATCCCATTTAGCAGACGCTTTTGTCCAAAGCGACTTACAAGTCGGCTGGGGCCACTACTTTTACATATGGGTGGCCCCAGCGGGAATCGAACCCACGACGCTTGGCGTTGCAAGCGCCATGCTCTACCGACTGAGCCACACAGGATCACCTGATCACAGCAAGTGATGGAACGGCTCACATCGTTATTTGTTGTAAACAAAACACCACAGGGCTGAGGACAGGTGAAATGAAGAACACAACCTTCTTTATCTCCTTAAAAGGTCACAAGTGTAGCTACAAATGTAGCTACAAATGTTTACATTTATTTAAAAAAACTGAAATGAAAATGGTTTCAACGGTGAAAAACCATCCCAAGGCTCTTGCCCAATACACTGGTTAAATACAGTTGAAGTCAGAGGTTTACATAAACAAGTTTTAATGACTCCAACATAAGTGTTTCAACCACTCCACAAATTTCTTGTTAACAAACTATAGTTTTGGCAAGTCAGTTAGGACATCTACTTTGTGCATGACACAAGTCATTTTTCCAACAATTGTTTACAGACAGATTATTTCACTTATAATTCACTGTATCACAATTCCAGTGTGTCAGAAGTTTACATACACTAAGTTGACTGTGTCTTCAAACAGCTTGGAAAATTCCAGAAAATTATGTCATGTCTTTAGAAGCTTCTGATAGGCTAATTGAGATCATTTGAGTCAATTGGAGGTGTACCTGTAGATGTTTTTCAAGGGCTACCTTCAAACTCAGTGACACTTTGCTTGACAACATGGGAAAATCAAAAGAAAATCAGCCAATCAGACAAGTCTGGTTCATCCTTGGGAGCAATTTCCAAACGCCTGAAGTTACCACGCTCATCTGTACAAACAATAGTACGCAAGTATAAACACCATGGGACCACGCAGCCGTCATACCGCTCAGGAAGGAGATGCGTTCTGTCTCCTAGAGATGAGCATACTTTGGTGTGAAAAGTGCAAATCAATCCAAGAACAACAGCAAAGGACCTTGTGAAGATGCTGGAGGAAACAGGTACAAAAGTATCTATATCCACAGTAAAACGAGTACTATATTGACATAACCTGAAAGGCCACTCAGCAAGGAAGAAACCACTGCTCCAAAACAGCCATAAAAAAGCCAGACTACGGTGTACAACTGCACATGAGGACAAAGATACTTTTTGGAGAAATGTCCTCTGGTCTGATGAAACAAAAATAGAACTGTTTGGCCATAATGACCATCGTTATGTTTGGAGGAAAAAGGGGGAGGCTTGCAAGCCAAAGAACACCATCCCAACCGTGAACCGTACACAATTTCCCAATTATCTTTGCTTTTGAGTAACTTGGTCACACGGCAAAAAGACGAAGAGCCTCTCAGAGTGACCACAGTTCTTCAGTCCATCCTGTTCTTTTTGCTGTTCTTCCACGGGCACAGCTGTGCAGTGATATGAAGTGAACAGAGACTGAGCCTGAGCGTCATCGACAAGTCAATCAGCAGAAAGGAGTAACGGTATAGTTTGTTTGTACACTATGACCTCACACACCCCATACACAGAGCCACAAGAAGAAAACAAGGTATAGCTTATGATGCCCAGATCTGCCGGAGAGGGGTGGATCCAACCATGAATAAGACGTTTTCGGGGGTTTCTATATAAACACCTTGAGTTTCAGTATTATTGGGGCTCGCAAAGATCACCGGTCGATGGACCAGCTCCATTATTACAATAATTAATCGATATTAAAAAGGTTGCTTGTTTGAAGAAATTGAAAGTCTCTTCTCCCTTACTTGATTAGAAATTCCACGACACAGTACATATTTCCTAAAGCCTTCTTTTGTGGGCCTGGTTTTACAGTGGCCTGGAGAATCATGGTTTACTACAGGCCACATCAGGCCTGCAAGTCACATTACTCTGGATGGCAAAGTGATGTGTAATTCCCATTGGAATCCAGCCTGAGAATATCCACCATTTGGATATATTTCTTTTTTATTCACAATGACTGCCAGGGTTGGGAAGACTATGATATGAGATCAGCCCTACAACCCAGCCCTACAACACAGCCCTACAACACAGCCCTACAACACAGCCCTACAACACAGCCCTACAACACAGCCCTACAACCCCTCCCAGCCCTATAACCCCTCCCAGCCCTATAATCCCTCCCAGCCCTATAACCCCTCCCAGCCCTATAACCCCTCCCAGCCCTATAACCCCTCCCAGCCCTATAACCCCTCCCAGCCCTATAACCCCTCCCAGCCCTATAACCCCTCCCAGCCATATAACCCAGCCCTATAACCCCTCCCAGCCCTATAACCCCTCCCAGCCCTATAACCCCTCCCAGCCCTATAACCCCTCCCAGACCTATAACCCCTCCCAGACCTATAACCCCTCCCAGCCCTATAACCCCTCCCAGCCTTATAACCCAGCCCTATAACCCAGCCCTATAACCCCTCCCAGCCCTATAACCCCTCCCAGCCCTATAACCCCTCCCGGCCCTATAACCCCTCCCAGCCCTATAACCCCTCCAGGCCCTATAACCCCTCCCAGCCCTATAACCCCTCCCAGCCCTATAACCCCTCCCAGCCCTATAACCCCTCCAGGCCCTATAACCCCTCCCAGCCCTATAACCCCTCCAGGCCCTATAACCCCTCCCAGCCATATAACCCAGCCCTATAACCCCTCCCAGCCCTATAACCCCTCCCAGCCCTATAACCCTTCCCAGCCCTATAACCTCTCCCAGCCCTATAACCCAGCCCTATAACCCAGCCCTATAACCCCTCCCAGCCCTATAACCCCTCCCAGCCCTATAACCCCTCCCAGCCCTATAACCCCTCCCAGCCCTATAACCCAGCCCTATAACCCCTCCCAGCCATATAACCCAGCCCTATAACCCCTCCCAGCCCTATAACCCCTCCCAGCCCTATAACCCCTCCCAGCCCTATAACCCCTCCCAGCCCTATAACCCCTCCCAGCCCTATAACCCCTCCCAGCCCTATAACCCCCCAGCCCTATAACCCCTCCCAGCCCTATAACCCCTCCCAGCCCTATAAACCCTCCCAGCCCTATAACCCAGCCCTATAACCCCTCCCAGCCCTATAACCCAGCCCTATAACCCCTCCCAGCCCTATAACCCCTCCCAGCCCTATAACCCAGCCCTATAACCCCTCCCAGCCCTATAACCCAGCCCTATAACCCCTCCCAGCCCTATAACCCCTCCCAGCCATATAACCCTCCCAGCCCTATAACCCAGCCCTATAACCCCTCCCAGCCATATAACCCAGCCCTATAACCCCTCCCAGCCCTATAACCAGCCCTATAACCCCTCCCAGCCATATAATCCAGCCATATAACCCCTCCCAGCCCTATAACCAGCCCTATAACCCCTCCCAGCCATATAATCCAGCCATATAACCCCTCCCAGCCCTATAACCCCTCCCAGCCCTATAACCCCTCCCAGCCCTATAACCCCTCCCAGCCCTATAACCCCTCCCAGCCCTATAACCCCTCCCAGCCCTATAACCCCTCCCAGCCCTATAACCCAGCCATATAACCCCTCCCAGCCATATAACCCCTCCCAGCCATATAATCCAGCCATATAACCCCTCCCAGCCCTATAACCCCTCCCAGCCCTATAACCCCTCCCAGCCCTATAACCCCTCCCAGCCCTATAACCCCTCCCAGCCCTATAACCCCTCCCAGCCCTATAACCCAGCCCTATAACCCCTCCCAGCCCTATAACCCCTCCCAGCCATATAACCCCTCCCAGCCATATAACCCAGCCCTATAACCCCTCCCAGCCATATAGCCCAGCCCTATAACCCCTCCCAGCCCTATAACCCCTCCAGGCCCTATAACCCCTCCCAGCCCTATAACCCCTCCCAGCCCTATAACCCCTCCCAGCTCTATAACCCCTCCCAGCCCTATAACCCAGCCCTTAAAACATTGAAACAAAAACAAACATTTCGGTTACGGTTGCAATAAGTCCAAGTAACAGATTGGAATAGTTTAGAAAAATGGATGCCATATATATATATATATATATGAGTAGAATAAGATTAAAATCAATGCAGAAAAATATAGAATTTTGTTTCAATATCTAGAAAACGTATCAACCTGCAATATAACGCCGAGCATGGGGGTTTGGGTTGAACTCTGGTTATTAACACCAGCACTGGGGTTATTTTTACACCACTGAGTGTTACATTGAACTCTTCAATCAACACTAGAAATGCTACACAGCAAAATCAACACTAGAAATGCTACAAACTCTGAAATACTGTAGATGCCACGTCAAGAACCCCACGTTTAACCAAAGGTTCTTATATTATTATTTATTTTTTTAAATAATAAAAAAAAATCAAATCAAAGAATCGGGTAAGAGTTTACCTTCAAGAGCAGAGGAAGAACCATTTAAGAACTAGAGGACTGACCCCCATTTAGTCAAGCGGTCGATTGTTTGGTCAATAGGCTGCGGTTTGACCGATATGTATTTAGTCGTGCAGTGGCAAATAGACAACAACAACAACATGATTCATGGCAAAGGAGACACCTGTCTGTTACACGTCTCTCTCCAGAACGGGAAGTTTTTTGCCCTTTGATTGTTAGTGTTGATCAATTCCTCATAACACCAGTAGTAGCCTACATTAACGTTTGTTGAAATGTGTAATCAAACATTGTACATTAGAGGTGATGGAAATTAACGGTTAAACCCATTGAGCTGCAATAATAACGTAGCCAATTAGTGAAGAGAAAGAATCCTGCCAAAGTGTTCAGTGCCACGATTCAGAGAAGGGCACAGGGCCAGATATGATGGGTATTTTATTAGTGTCTAGCAGAGTCAATCAGCTCTTTGAAATCCAGTTTCAGTTGTTCAGAGCTGCCCTTCATTATGTCATTAGAACCCACATGGACTACGATAGAATCAATGTCCATGTCCTGGTGTAGTCCATTCAGAAGCAGCTTAGTGATGTCATTAGAACCCACATGGACTACGATAGAATCAATGTCCATGTCCTGGTGTAGTCCATTCAGAAGCAGCTTAGTGATGTCATTAGAACCCACATGGACTACGATAGAATCAATGTCCATGTCCTGGTGTAGTCCATTCAGAAGCAGCTTAGTGATGTCATTAGAACCCACATGGACTACGATAGAATCAATGTCCATGTCCTGGTGTAGTCCATTCAGAAGCAGCTTAGTGATGTCATTAGAACCCACATGGACTACGATAGAATCAATGTCCATGTCCTGGTGTAGTCCATTCAGGAGCAGCTTAGTGATGTCATTAGAACCCACATGGACTACGATAGAATCAATGTCCATGTCCTGATGTAGTCCATTCAGAAGCAGCTTAGTGATGTCATTAGAACCCACATGGACTACGATAGAATCAATGTCCATGTCCTGGTGTAGTCCATTCAGGAGCAGCTTAGTGATGTCATTAGAACCCACATGGACTACGATAGAATCAATGTCCATGTCCTGGTGTAGTCCATTCAGGAGCAGCTTAGTGATGTCATTAGAACCCACATGGACTACGATAGAATCAATGTCCATGTCCTGGTGTAGTACATTCAGAAGCAGCTTAGTGATGTCATTAGAACCCACATGGACTACGATAGAATCAATGTCCATGTCCTGATGTAGTCCATTCAGAAGCAGCTTAGTGATGTCATTAGAACCCACATGGACTACGATAGAATCAATGTCCATGTCCTGGTGTAGTCCATTCAGGAGCAGCTTAGTGATGTCATTAGAACCCACATGGACTACGATAGAATCAATGTCCATGTCCTGGTGTAGTCCATTCAGAAACAGCTTAGTGATGTCATTAGAACCCACATGGACTACGATAGAATCAATGTCCATGTCCTGATGTAGTCCATTCAGGAGCAGCTTAGTGATGTCATTAGAACCCACATGGACTACGATAGAATCAATGTCCATGTCCTGATGTAGTACATTCAGAAACAGCTTAGTGATGTCATTTACTCCAGCTCTGGGATATAGGACATTGTTTGTCACCAGGAACGGTCACATTTCTTACCGTGAAGCTGTCCAAAAATCACGGCTGGCGAGAAGGACGAGGAAATCCGCCCACTCCCACACATCACAGGATCCGGTTGCCAACGGCGATTTCGAAACCGTAGTAGAAGGCACTGCCGTCGCAAAACACAGGCACCCCCCAGTGACCAAGGTTCCTCAAAACGTATTTTAAAAACATGTATTGCTCTGATCCAGTGGAAACGTCACAAAATACCTGATTACTTCTTATCCCTTTCCACAAATAGTCCACAGCTGTGTCTGTCCCGAGCTCACTGGCAAAGGAAACTGAGGGCCCAGAATATTTTATAAAATGCTGCAAGTTTGCTAGCGTTCAGGCCGGACACAGTTGATACAATGTTTCAAGTTGATTGCAGACAGGCCATGCATAGCCAATGTGATGTATATCCTATACAGATGTATTTTAAAATCAGGATATTTTCTACCTGCAATGTTTCTATTTGTTGGCTTTATGTATGCTATTTTTACACAGTTAATTTTAGATTCCTATAATTCTTATTTAGCCTTAGATTGAATGTAGGCTAACCACATGATAATGATTTTGAGATAGACTATTATAAACTATAACTGGCACAGAGATCAGTAGCAACGGTAGGCAGGCAGAATCAGCAAAGGCCAGCAGCATGAGGAGGGGGGGACAGGTTTTCTTGATCTCTGGCTCCCTCTTAATTATTTAATCAAAACTGTGTGCTTAAAAAACAGACAAGTTCAGTACATATAGTTGATTTTTTATTATAACACATAGGATGTGTCTATATATGGGGAAAAAAATACACATTTTTAAAAAGACGACGGCTCTCGGGGACAAGCCCATTAAAGAACCTTCAGATGTTTCTCACAAGTGTCTGAATGTTACAGTAGACAGGAAACATGTGACTTCCCTGTTCTACCACAATGACACAGAGTCCACACACACACACACACACACACACACACACACACACACACACACACACACACACACACAGACGGAGAAATGACAGGAAGAAGAGTCTTGGTTGAGAAACAAACAAAGGCCTCATTGCTTTCGATGCACTTTGGAAAAACTGTCTGCTCCAGAGTGACAGATGTCTGTCACTCAGCCCTTTACAGGTCTTTCTTTTGAAATAAAGAACTGCCAGATGAACGACAACACAATAAGCGTTTTGTGGTTTTTATTTGAAACAGCTGACGGTTCCTGCCAGTCATCACCCTTCTTAGAATCTGTGGCCATGTGAGAAATAGAACCCTATTTCTAAGACATTGTACTACCCAAGTCGTGTACTTTTAGAAACCATGTGTCTAATATCATTCCACTGACTCCGCTCCAGCCATTATCACGAGCCAGTCCTCCCCAATTAAGGTGCCAGCAACCTCCTGTGAGACACAGGCCTGACACAGGCATGATGAGCTGCATGTCATTGTGTCAGTAAGGGAAAACACTACATGAAAACTTCTTTACTCTTCAATTAACACAGACACACACCCTCCCTTCCTCACACTTTGTCTCACTCTCATAAGCACACCTCTCTCTCTGTCTCCCTCCCTTACTCTCATACACACCTCTCTCTCTCTCCCTCCCTCACTCTCATAAACACACCTCTCTCTCTCTGTCTCCCTCCCTCACTCTCATAAACACACCCATCGGTCTCCCTCCCTCACTCTCATGAACACACCTCTCTATGTCTCCCTCCCTCACTCTCATAAACACACCTCTCTCTCTCTGTCTCCCTCCCTCACTTTCATAAACACACCTCTCTCTCTGTCTCCCTCCCTCACTCTCATAAACACACCTCTCCCTCCGTCTCCCTCCCTCACTCTCATAAACACACCCCTGTCGGTCTCCCTCACTCGCATAAACACACCCGTCTTGTAACGGTTTTGACTTGAGGTTATTATTTATAGGGGTGCCAGAAAACATTGGTTTCTCCTTTTAGTTTGGGAGGGAATGAGTCCCATCTGGTCCGTCAAGTCTACACCAATACAAAGGACTTATGTAAAAGCCAGGATGGAAATACACTTTTCATAAACCCTTAAAACATTGGAAAGAACTTCCAAAACAACTATTCTTTTGCGTGGGTTGTATTAGCTACATCAATGATTACACACACATATAATAATATAACAATGAGTTCTGGTTCCTCCAGAAATGTCCTGTACCTCGGGCCTAAATACAGTCCAGCCCGGTAATTTGTAAGTCGCTCTGGATAAGAGCGTCTGCTAAATGACTTAAATGTAAATGTAAAGGAGTTCAGTGAACTCAAGTGACCTTCGTCACGCAATGTTTGTCCGTTCATTCAAGTGTAGCGTAAACCCAGTATTAATCATACAATCAATATAACAATTATTTTACCACAGAACTTTAAAGCGTATCAACTCTTACTAAGTCCTCAACTACAACTAACTACATAAATCATCACCGTATACATGACATCAAAACAAATGAAACACCGTAAACAAAAAGGTGGTGGTCAGTCGGTCAGTCAGACAATCCAATCCGCCAATAGATCTCCGGCGGAGAAAGGCCACGAAGAACGGAGAGGTGTAGTCCAGGAAGAACGGAGAGGTGTAGTCCACGAAGAACGGAGAGGTGTAGTCCACGAAGAACGGAGAGGTGTAGTCCACGAAGAACGGGGATGTGTAGTCCACGAAGAACGGAGAGGTGTAGTCCACGAAGAACGGGGATGTGTAGTCCACGAAGAACGGAGAGGTGTAGTCCACGAAGAACGGAGAGGTGTAGTCCACGAAGAACGGAGAGGTGTAGTCCACGAAGAACGGGGATGTGTAGTCCACGAAGAACGGAGAGGTGTAGTCCACGGAAGCAAAGAGTGGATCCGATCCTGGGTAAACTCATTTAGGCTACAACACACACGTTTAACGGCAACAAAACAACGGAATAGAGAAGCGTCGGGAACTGAGGGTTGAACACATCCTCATTCACGTCTCCATCACAACCCCACTTTTGCGCAGCTGATGCTGGATATTTAATTGGGAATTAACGGGAAAGCGCCCTATTGGAAGGAGAAGCACTGAGATTGGTTCTGAAAAATTCAGGGCCGTCACAGTCTGTCTCCCTCACTCTCATAAACACACCAGTCTCCCTCCCTCACTCTCATAAACACACACGTCTGTCTCCCTCCCTCACTCTCATAAACACACACGTCTGTCTCCCTCCCTCACTCTCATAAACACACCCGTCTGTCTCCCTCCCTCACTCTCAAACACACCACTGTCTGTCTCCCTCACAATCATAAACACACTGCGCTCTGCCTCCCTCACTCTCATAAACACGCCCGTCTCCCTCCCTCCCTCAATCTCATAAACACACCACCGTCTGTCTCCCTCACTCTCAGGTGAGTGAGGGCTGGTAGGGGACAGAGAGCAGGTGAGTGAGGGCTGGTAGGGGACAGAGAGCAGGTGAGTGAGGGCTGGTAGGGGATGTGAAGAGGGGACAGAGCAGGTGAGTGAGGGCTGGTAGGGGACAGAGCAGGTGAGTGAGGGCTGCTTGGGGACACAGCAGGTGAGTGAGGGCTGGTAGGGGATGTGAAGAGGGGACAGAGCAGGTGAGTGAGGGCTGCTTGGGGACACAGCAGGTGAGTGAGGGCTGCTTGGGGACACAGCAGGACACAACTGTGGTTTGTTAACATGTATCACGAGTTTCAGATCAGGAAGACATTTTTTAAAAGACAACAGAGTCAACTCTACCCAAGTCCAGGATGTAATAATGACTACAGTCAACCCTACCCAAGTCCAGGATATAATAACGACTACTGAGTCAACCCTACCCAAGTCCAGGATGTAATAACGACTACAGTCAACCCTACCCAAGTCCAGGATGTAATAATGACTACACTCAACCCTGCCCAAGTCCAGGATGTAATAATGACTACAGAGTCAACCCTACCCAAGTCCAGGATGTAATAATGACTACAGAGTCAACTCTACCCAAGTCCAGGATGTAATAATGACTACAGTCAACCCTACCCAAGTCCAGGATGTAATAATGACTACAGAGTCAACCCTACCCAAGTCCAGGATGTAATAATGACTACAGAGTCAACTCTACCCAAGTCCAGGATGTAATAATGACTACAGTCAACCCTACCCAAGTCCAGGATGTAATAATGACGACAGAGTCAACTCTACCCAAGTCCAGGATGTAATAATGACTACAGTCAACCCTACCCAAGTCCAGGATATAATAATGACTACTGAGTCAACCCTATCCAAGTCCAGGATGTAATAATGACTACAGAGTCAACCCTACCCAAATCCAGGATGTAATAATGACTACAGAGTCAACCATATTAGAATACTTGATGAAAATGAAGTCTTATCATATACCAGACATACCTAAATCTATCAGGGCCTGGGACCAGTCTCGTCGATAATGGTGTTGGTCCAGTGAGCAACGGTTAGGTACTGTAGGTTCAGACCTCAACAGCATCATTTAAAATTAGCACATATATCCAATGAATTACAGGCCTGAAGGGGGGCAGTCCTGGTAGTTAATTTGTGCCTCACAGGGGAACTGTCAAGTGGATTTAAAGGTAGGTCCAACAGGCCAGTCCCCGTCCCCCCACCCTCCAGCAAACACACATCATTCATATGAAAACCCCATGTAAACAACCAGCCCTGATGACAACCAGTAGACAAGCCCAGTAAGATACAGGAAGTGTAAACAACCAGCCCTGATGAGAACCAGTAGACAAGCCCAGTAGGATACAGGAAGTGTAAACAACCAGCCCTGATGACAACCAGTAGACAAGCCCAGTAAGATACAGGAAGTGTAAACAACCAGCCCTGATGAGAACCAGTAGACAAGCCCAGTAAGATACAGGAAGTGTAAACAACCAGCCCTGATGAGAACCAGTAGACAAGCCCAGTAGGATACAGGAAGTGTAAACAACCAGCCCTGATGACAACCAGTAGACAAGCCCAGTAAGATACAGAAAGTGTAAATCTCTGAACGTTGTACTGTACCTTCTGGAGCCTTTGGAATAGGTGAAGGTGAAGGTGGCGTCAGAGTATCTGAAATCTGAAATGAACAACAGGGGAAACAGAACCGGTCAGAACAGAAACCAAAGAGGAGGGTTAGCCACTGCTATGCCAGGCCACAGGGAGAAGAAGGGGGGGAGTCCCCTTTCAACAAATGCAGTTTCCATGGAAACATTGAAAGGGGGTGCCCACTGAATGACAAAATATATAAAGAGGAAGTTAAAAAAATAGTTGGCCAATATTACACTCAACTAAAATATAAATAACAACATGCAACAATTTCAAAGTTTTTACTAAGAGTTACGGTTCATATAAATGAATTAATTAGGCCCTAATCTATGGATGTCACATGACTAGGAATACAGATATGCATTACTGGTCAAAGATACCTTTAAGAAAAAGAAAAAAAGGGGTGTGGTCAGTATCTGATGTGACCACCATTTTGTTTTTATTTAACTATGCTATGGAGCACAACACCTTTATTTAACTATGCAGCACGACACATCTCATTCATATAGAGTTGATCAGGCTGTGGAATGTTGTCGCACTCCTCAAATGACTGAAGACGCTAGATATTGGCGGGAACTCCAGAGCATCCCAAACATGCTCAACGGGTAACATGTCTGGTGAGTATACAGGCCATAGAAGAACTGGGACATTTTCAGCTTCCAGGAATTGTGTACAGATCCTTGCAACATGGGGCCGTGCATTAGCATACTGAAACATGAGGTGATGGAGGCGGATGAATGGTACGACAATGGGCCTCAGTATCTCATCACGGTATCTCTGTGCATTCAAATTGCCATCGATAAAATGCAACGGTTTGTTGTCCGTAGCTTCTGCCTGCCGATACCATAACCCCACCATGGGGCACTCTGTTCACAACGTTGACGTCGCCCACATGATGTCATACCCGCTGTCTGCCATCTTCCCGGTACAGTTGAAACCAGGATTCATCCGTAAAGAGCCCAATTCTCCAGCGAGGCCAGTGGCCATCGAAGGTAAGCATTTGCCAACTGAAGTTGGTTACGACGCCGAAACTGTTGGACATACTGCCAAATTCTCTAAAAAGACATTAGAGGCAGCTTATGATAGAGAAATTAACATTTAATTTTCTGGTGGACATTCTTGCTGTCAGCCTGCACGCTCCTGCAACTTGTCCCCAGCACAAGGTGCACCTGTGTAATGATCATGCTGTTTAATCAGCTTCTTGATATGCTACAACTGTCAGGTGGATGGATTATCTTGGCAAAGGATAAATACTCACTAACATGGATGTAAAAAAGAATTTGTGCACAACATTTGAGAGAAATAAGATTTTAGTGCATATGAAACATTTCTGGGATATTTTATTTCAGCTCATGAAACATGGGACCAACACTTTATATGTTGCGTTAATATGTGTCAGTATAAGTTTACACAACCGTTAGCCTATGTCCGGTACAACTAACGTCGACAGGCGAATAGACGAGCTACGGCTGGTGTCATCGATATTATGGCTGTCCGTCAATCTGTAGGGATGTTGAACCAAAGCCGTGTCATCATGACAAGCATATTAATGTTGTTTTTCTACTCCATTCTATTTTAAAATGTTTCAAGTAATTAGTCACATTTAAAAAATACAAACTTTCCGTACCATGGTCTAATGTTTTGCCACACCAAAATGTAATAACTCAAGACACTTTAGGCTTGACCAATTTAATCATTGCACACACCTATCAAATAAAATGTCGGTCAATAATTAGATTCATTTGTGATATTGACAACTGTGTCTAGAAGATGCTTTTGATGTTTTTTGCTATCGAGGACAAGGACGAAACGGATGAGTGTGTGTGTGTGTGAATCAACATACGGCTTTATTAACCTGGGTGGAACACGTACCGTTCCACTACTGTACACGGACACACTCACCAGAGAAAAGGCAGTCTTTCTCTGCCTTGCACCTTTGAATTACGATGTTGACGTCTTTTTGTATTCTCTCTTGTCTTGAACACATCCCCATGAAATAAACCCCACGGGAATGGCTTCTCTTCTCTAATTAAGGCAAAATAAGATCCCATCAAAGGACTGATGTATTTCCAGTAAACGGAATGTTCGATGGAGCTGGGCTGGCTGGTTGATACTGCTTTGGTTATATTCCAGGTGTCCGATCTTCGTACCGTTTCGTTTCAGCTCGTAGCGGATATCATCTCGAATAACAACCGATGATGATACTATTATAAGGCAGGAGTCGGCAGTAGTAGTAGTTCCGCACTTCGATGGATTTCATTAAAATAGCCTGTTCCACTTTTACTCCTCAAGCCCCAGTCTGCACTCTTAATCGCTATGCACTGCTAAACCCAATAATGGCGATCTGTAAAGCTAAGATCAAAGATGGTTATTAACCAAGATAGACCTGAGCCTGTCGTTTCCAATGAAGGCAAATGAATCATAGCGGGCCGAACAAGCGCCAGTTAGTGAGATCCTCTGGCATTAATTTGGATTTTTCCGATGGGGAACTCCTACTCTGTGATGTTCGCGTGTGCAATCAATTAAAATTGAGAGAAAGAAAATAAACTTCTGGAAAAGGGTAAAGTCTGCAAAAAGCATTCCACTCGGTTTGTTACAGATTCAAATTTTGTAAATCGATAACTGGTAAGAGATCAAATGTTTCATTGATGAGAAAATGTGCAGAATTTCGGACAAAATAAGATCTCGCGATATGTTCTTCAACTAACCGGACACTGGGCTTCCATTTATCGCCATATTTGGAAACGCCAACCGGATGATTCATATTTATATATCCGGTGAAATATCTGGCTCATTGTTCCATCTGTGCTAAAACTATGAGCCGACTGCTAGTCTTAAAGTGAAACCAACATCGCTTTAACTCCAACTAAGGTCGTCGCTAGTTACCACAGCCACAAAGTCATAAACCCCGCCTATTTCCACCACTTCTCTTTTTAAAACCAGATTTGAAACCTAACCTTAACCACACTGCTAACCTTATGCCTAATCATCATCTTAAATTTAGAACATAAAGCAAGTTTTATGAGACTCGAAATCGAGCTCAGGTGCATTCTGTTTCCATTGATCATCCTTGAGCTGTTTCTACAACTTGATTGGTGTCAACCTTGTGGTAAATTCAATAGGCTGGACATGATTTGGAAAGGCACACACCTGTCTATGTAAGGTCCCACAGTTGACAGTGCATGGCTGCATTCCAAACACTTAAAAGACCATCCCCTCAGCCCTCAAGTGAAGAGGACACTTGCAGGGAGAGGGAGGAAGGAATGATTTTTATAGATGGACTGCACTTGCCCGGAAAGTCATCACTCGTTCATCCCGTGATGATTGTGTTTCCAGCCGCCGGTAGCTTGTGGGCTACAGTCAATTACGAGTGCATGTCTACTTATATTAAATATATAATTATTAATATACGCCTACTGTATGATAGCTAGCTAATTAATTAGTGTTAGCCTGCCTACTGTATGATAGCTAGCTAATTAATTAGCTAGCTATCATACAGTAGGCAGGCTAACGTTAGTTAGCTAATTAATTAGCTAGCTATCATACAGTAAGCAGGCTAACGTTAGTTAGCTAATTAATTATCTAGCTATCATACAGTAGGCAGGCTAACGTTAGTTAGCTAATTAATTAGCGGGGCGGCAGGGTAGCCTAGTGGTTAGAGCATTGGACTAGTAACCGAAAGGTTGAGCAGACAAGGTACAAAATCTGTTGTTCTACCCCTGAACAGGCAGTTAACCCACTGTTCCTAGGCCGTCATTGAAAATAAGAATTTGTTCTTAACTGACTTGCCTAGTAAAATAAAGGTAAAAAAAAAAAATGATAGCTAGATAATTAATTAGCTAACTAATGTTAGCCTGCCTTCTGTATGATACAGTGCCTTGCGAAAGTATTCGGCCCCCTTGAACTTTGCGACCTTTTGCCACATTTCAGGCTTCAAACATAAAGATATAAAACTGTATTTTTTTGTGAAGAATCAACAACAAGTGGGACACAATCATGAAGTGGAACGACATTTATTGGATATTTAAAACTTTTTTAACAAATCAAAAACTGAAAAATTGGGCGTGCAAAATTATTCAGCCCCTTTACTTTCAGTGCAGCAAACTCTCTCCAGAAGTTCAGTGAGGATCTCTGAATGATCCAATGTTGACCTAAATGACTAATGATGTTAAATACAATTCACCTGTGTGTAATCAAGTCTCCGTATAAATGCACCTGCACTGTGATAGTCTCAGAGGTCCGTTAAAAGCGCAGAGAGCATCATGAAGAACAAGGAACACACCAGGCAGGTCCGAGATACTGTTGTGAAGAAGTTTAAAGCCGGATTTGGATACAAAAAGATTTCCTAAGCTTTAAACATCCCAAGGAGCATTGTGCAAGCGATAATATTGAAATGGAAGGAGTATCAGACCACTGCAAATCTACCAAGACCTGGCCGTCCCTCAACTTTCAGCTCATACAAGGAGAAGACTGATCAGAGATGCAGTCAAGAGGCCCATGATCACTCTGGATGAACTGCAGAGATCTACAGCTGAGGTGGGAGACTCTGTCCATAGGACAACAATCAGTCGTATATTGCACAAATCTGGCCTTTATGGAAGAGTGGCAAGAAGAAAGCCATTTCTTAAAGATATCCATAAAAAGTGTCGTTTAAAGTTTGCCACAAGCCACCTGGGAGACACACCAAACATGTGGAAGAAGGTGCTCTGGTCAGATGAAACCAAAATTGAACTTTTTGGCAACAATGCAAAACATTATGTTTGGCGCAAAAGCAACACAGCTCAACACCCAGAACACACCATCCCCACTGTCAAACATGGCGGTGGCAGCATCATGGTTTGGGCCTGCTTTTCTTCAGCAGGGACAGGGAAGATGGTTAAAATTGATGGGAAGATGGATGGAGCCAAATACAGGAAGAAATTGTAGGAATAAAATATTTTCTGGAAGAAAACCTGATGGAGTCTGCAAAAGACCTGAGACTGGGACGGAGATTTGTCTTCCAACAAGACAATGATCCAAAACATAAAGCAAAATCTACAATGGAATGGTTCAAAAATAAACATATCCAGGTGTTAGAATGGCCAAGTCAAAGTCCAGACCTGAATCCAATCGAGAATCTGTGGAAAGAACTGAAAACTGCTGTTCACAAATGCTCTCCAACCTCACTGAGCTCAAGCTGTTTTGCAAGGAGGAATGGGAGAAAAAAATTCAGTCTCTCGATGTGCAAAACTGATAGAGACATACCCCAAGCGACTTACAGCTGTAATCACAGCAAAAGGTGGCGCTACAAAGTATTAACTTAAGGGGGCTGAATAATTTTGCACGCCCAATTTTTCAGTTTTTGATTTGTTAAAAAAGTTTTAAATATCCAATAAATGTCGTTCCACTTCATGATTGTGTCCCACTTGTTGTTGATTCTTCACAAAAAAATAAAGATATAAAACTGTATGTTTGAAGCCTGAAATGTGGCAAAAGGTCGCAAAGTTCAAGGGGGCCGAATACTTTCGCAAGGCACTGTAGCTAGCTAACTAATGTTAGCCTGCCTACTGTATGATAGCTAGCTAATTAATTAGTTAATTAACTAACGTTAGCCTGCCTACTGTATGATAGCTAGCTAATTAATTAGTTAACTAACGTTAGCCTGCCTACTGTATGATAGCTAGCTAACTAACGTTAGCCTGCCTACTGTATGATAGCTAGCTAATTCATTAGCTGGAACTTCTGAAGAAGGAAAATATTTTATTCCTACAATTTCCAAAAGCTAACCAAACAAAAACATTTTACTTTTGCGAGACGTGTTTGTGCATTAGTAGCACAATTTTCACTTACACTTGTATGTTGACTTATCCATATTGAAGTTGAGGTTCAAAGTTTCGACTGACTTTTCTTAGCGAATGTGCAATCAATGCGAATTGAATTATGGGGCATTTCATAATTGTACACTCGCAAGCAATATCAAAAAACGGGGGTTGAGGGGCTTACGTTACAAACTTCCCTTGTTTGGCTAATCGTTTGGACCGACATCCAAGATGGTGACAGGGATTCCCCTGATGTGGGTCATCTTAGGGTCATGATAGGGGCTGCACCAAATGCTTGATGTATTATAATAATTGATTATGCTTCTGTTGTATTAATAGAAGGGGAATGGTTATAAGACCCTCCCCCACTAAATTTATAGGGTCCTCGACTACTGATTAACAATATAAGCAGTATAAGGTTTAATATTGTTCCACAGTTCTTTTCTAGTCTCTGCCTCTTATAAGAAACGGTCTGGGGGATGTGTGTACAGTCAAAACAGGGTGTCTGTGAGAAAGCGCCTCAAGGCTAAAAGCGATACATAAACACAGACCTCTGCAGGGGAGTAAATAGATAAGAGATAAGTCAAACATAACACTCACTGTAAGCCACACGGGAATATAACATTACTGCTGAGCCCTTAGAAAACACTGGACTTGCTTTCTCCCGCGAGTTTGTATAACTGTATATGCATGGGCTTGGTCTCATGAGTAGAAGGTGTTGATGTAGGCAGTTACATCACTAGGGGTTCGACTGCAAGCATATTAAAGCAACTTTGACTTTTTTTATTTTGCAGAATTTACTCTGAAACATACGTGCTGTGTTTCTGTTGTCAACTTCTGTCTGCAATTGCATTAATAAAGGTTTGATTGATTTACTTAAAGAAGATATTGTCTGACTGCTGATTTCACCAATAAGCCAATGATTGACAAGGACCCTACCGCAACATCCCCAAGGGCATAAGGCGAGGATAAGTGGACGAGGTTTGTGTCTTTAATAAGTTTGGAATGCAGCCCATGTCAGAGCAAAAACCAAACCGTGATGTCGAAGGAATTGTCCATAGAGCTCAGAGACAGGATTGTGTCAAGGCACAGATCTGGGGAAAAGTAAGAAATTATTTCTGCCATATTGAAGGTCCCCAAGAACACAGTGGCCTCCATCATTCTTAAATGGAAGAAGTTTGGAACCACCAAGACTCTTCCTAGAGGTGGCCGCCCGGCTAAACCGAGCAATCGGGGGAGAAGGACCTTGGTCAGGGAGGTGACCAAGAACCTGATGGTCACTCTGACAGAGTTCCAGAGTTCCTTGTGGAGATGGGAGAATCTTCCAGAAGAACAACCATCTCTGCAGCATCAGGCCTTCATGGTAGAGTGGCCAGATGGAAGCCACTCCTCTGTAAAAGGCAAATGACAGCCTGCTTGGAGTTTGCCAAAAGGCATCTAAAGACTCTAAAAACATGAGAAACAAGATTCTCTGGTCTGATGGTGAAACCAATGTTTAACTCTTTGGCCTGAATGCCAAGCGTCAACATAATATATTACATTTTTTAATGTCCCGTTGGTAGGATAGTTTCGAGTGGAGATCATCCAGTTTAATTTCCAGTGATGGCACGTTGACAGGGATTTGGTTCTTCGTCCAGTTCGAGGTGAGTAATCGCTGTTCTGATTCTAGAAGCTCTTTTCGGTCATAAGAGACGGTAGCAGCAACATTATGTACAAAATAAGTTAAAAACAATGCAGGAAAACACACAGTAGAACAGTCGGTTAGGAGCCCGTAAAACGGCAGCCGTCCCCTTTGGTGCCATTATTAATCTCAGTCAAATTGTCTACAGTATTTAATTAACTGGCAGGGGTTCATTCTATAGGCTAAAGGACTCCTGATATAATTTATGTCTTAATCTGTTGTTGTCTAGTACTGTCTTTTTGCAAGCGAGCTAGGACCATCTACTTTATGAACTGCTGACTGTCTTCCCAGAAGCCTACTTGGTGTGTGAACTGCTGACTGTCTTCCCAGAAGCCTACTTGGTGTGTGAACTGCTGACTGTCTTCCCAGAAGCCTACTTGGTGTGTGAACTGCTGACTGTCTTCCCAGAAGCCTACTTGGTGTGTGAACCGCTGACTGTCTTCCCAGTAGCCTTCTTGGTGTGTGAACTGCTGACTGTCTTCCCAGAAGCCTACTTGGTGTGTGAACTGCTGACTGTCTTCCCAGAAGCCTACTTGGTGTGTGAACTGCTGACTGTCTTCCCAGTAGCCTACTTGGTGTGTGAACTGCTGACTGTCTTCCCAGAAGCCTACTTGGTGTGTGAACTGCTGACTGTCTTCCCAGTAGCCTTCTTGGTGTGTGAACTGCTGACTGTCTTCCCAGTAGCCTTCTTGGTGTGTGAACTACTGACTGCTCATAACTTGCAGATGATTGTTGATACATCAACCAGGATCATGGGGCAGGGTAATTTGTGATTGTTGTTGTTTTAATAATTACTAGCTTTTATGGAGGGGGAGTGGTTTCACCTCTGCAAGGCAATTCGAAATTAGTGTTGGTATTTAGTACTGTCTAAATTTAGTCGCACTCTTCTCTCTCTGCCACTACCCTCTCCTATTTTATCCTATCATCTCTCCCTTTTGCTAAATCCTTCTCGCTCCGGTCTCCTGATTCTGCATCTTCGACCCTACTCTCCTCCCTTTCTACATCCTATGACTTGCACTGTACCCTATCTTCCCGGCTGGCTGGGCCCTCCCCTCCTGCTTCGTGGCCGAGTGACTCATGGGGAGCTTACCAAACAGGACTGTGGTCAGCTGAGCAAAAATGGAGGAAAACTAAACTTCCGGAGGCCTTTTCATCCTTTCACTCCCTCCTCTTCCTCTGTATCCACTGTTAAAGCCACTTCCTATCGCTCTAAATTTCAAGCTTCTGCCTCTAAACCTAGGAAACAATTTTCCACCTTCTTCTCCCTCCTTAATCCTCCACCCCGCCTCCTCCCTCTCTGCGGATTACTTTGTCAACCCCTTTGAAAAGAAGGTTGACGACATCCACTCCTCATTCACTCAAGTCTATTGAGTCCACGGGTCCCACTCACACAGAACAACACAAACAAGTGATTCGCTGGTTCATGCTCTACAACAGCCGTAGAGTATCACCTTTCCTCACACACGAAGTGGTGCAAATCCTAATCCAGGCACTTGTCATCTCCAGTCTAGACTACTGCATCTCGCTGTTTTGCTGGTTTCCCCACTTCTACCATCAAACCCCTGTAACCTATCCAGAACACCACAGCCCGCCTGGTGTTCAACCTTCCTAAGTTTTCCCTAAGTCACCCTGCTCCTCCGCACACTTCACTGGCTTCCAGTCTAAGCTCGTATTCACTACAAGACCATGGTACTTGCCTACAGAGCAGCAAGAAGAACTTCCCCTCCCTACTTTAAGGCTGTGCTCAAACCCTTACACCCCAACCCAAGTACTCCACTCTGCCACCTCTGGTCTCTTGGCCCTTCCATCCCTCCCAAATTTCAGTCACTATGGATTTTATTTTACCTTTATTTAACTAGGCAAGTCAGTTAAGAAATTCTTATTTACCAAGACGGCCTACCCCGGCCAAACCAGAACCAGGACGACGCTGGGCCAATTGTGCGCCCCAATCACGGCTAGTTGTGATACAGCCTGGAATCGAATCACCCCGAGCACCGAGATGCAGTGCCTTAGACCGTTGCGCTACTCGGGAGCCCAAGAGGATAAGAGGATCTGCTAAATTAAATTGGTTTCTAAAGTCCAGGCTCTGTCTTTGTTAAATAAAGGCTGAATGACCTGAAGGCTGAATGACGCGAAGGCTGAATGACGCGAAGGCTGAATGACGCGAAGGCTGAATGACGCGAAGGCTGAATGACCTGAAGGCTGAATGACCTGAAGGCTGAATGACGCAAAGGCTGAATGACGCAAAGGCTGAATGACGCAAAGGCTGAATGACGCGAAGGCTGAATGACGCGAAGGCTGAATGACCTGAAGGCTGAATGACCTGAAGGCTGAATGACGCAAAGGCTGAATGACGCAAAGGCTGAATGACGCAAAGGCTGAATGACGCAAAGGCTGAATGACGCGAAGGCTGAATGACGCGAAGGCTGAATGACGTGCTTACTCTAACAAGTCTTCACTCTCTTGAAATCTACTTCTAGAAAAAGCTTAGAAAAGGTGATTTCAAGGAAAAAGAAGACTTGAACTGAAAGTTTTAACATGTTAATTGAACACATACCTCCAGACAGTGCACAGTTAAAATAGACAATAGAACACGTTTTAATGACACTGAAGATGTGTACATTACCGATTCAGATTTGTACAAAAATATTCCCAAATACAGATTATTATTTTTTATTTTTTTTACAGAAATACCACATCCAAGAAACTATTAATTTAACTCTGGGCCCATATTCACAAAGCGTCTTAGAATATAAGTGCTGATCTAGGATCAGATCGATCCTGTCCATATACTGTAATCTTACTTATTATGATGTGAAAGCATACACTGATTCTAAATCAGCACTCCTACTGTGAGATGCTTTAAGACTACAGGTCCTGGTGCTGTGTGAAAGGTGTCACCGACTAGGATTCGAATCCAGGTCAGCGGTCACAAGACTGTTTTAGCCATTTATGAGACACTTCCTGAATAGGGCCTTTATCATAGCACCACAGTAGGGTAACACAACCCTCACGCAGGCACTTCATGTTTGGATTTAACCAACCTAGAAGACCAGGTGTGATGAATTTAGGCAATCACTGAACTGATCAATTGGTTCAGTTGGTCAGATGTGGCGAGTAGTTGGAACCATATCCTGCTGTACCTGAGGCCCTTCAGGAACAGGGTTACCTACCCTGCACCACAGGGCCTATGTTCCCTGCCACACACACACAACATATTAATCTACTCTCATTTTGTTCAAAATGGCATCCTATTCCCTATGTAGTGCACTACTTTTGACCACTCCTGTAAGTGAGCAAACTTGGATTTCCTGTCTGTATGTAATAGCATAACCAAACGCAAAAAAAAATATATAATAATAATAATAATAATAATAATAATGTACACATTAAAAGAACATGAACAAAGTAGAAGAAAAACCTGAATTGACCAAAAGTTTGTTGTAGCTTTTTGTTAACCACCATTATCAGAAGATATTCAACAGCAGATCAGTTCCTTTACAGCAACAGAATATCATTTATTTTAATAAATCAACCGCATAAAACCCAAGATTAGAGCGATATTCTGAGCAATGTTATATTTTTCAACCATTGCCGTTAAAATAGCCCTGTAATGTACAAATTCTCCAAGTGTATATCGTGCTGCACCACAATATGTGCTCACGATCATACGTACACAAAAAAATCTAAACATACCTTGCAGTCATACAATTCAAAATGACAGTTTAAATGGACACTAAACCAATGGAAAGACGATCAAGTCAGCCTAATTCAAATGTACAGTAACACGAGACACTATTTACAACGAGCGTTCTGAAACAAGAGTTGTGCTTCAGAATGTAAGAGCTGTGGGTATTGTAATACATGGTTTGAACCCTGCCAGATACAGTAACCTACCATGTCACATTTACAGTAGCCTACCAGACATGTCACATTTACAGTAACCTACCAGACATGTCACATATACAGTAACCTACCATACATGTCACATATACAGTAACCTACCAGACATGTCACATTTACAGTAACCTACCAAACATGTCACATTTACAGTAACCTACCATACATGTCACATTTACAGTAACCTACCATACATGTCACATTTACAGTAACCTACCAGACATGTCACATATACAGTAACCTACCAGACATGTCACATTTACAGTAACCTACCAAACATGTCACATTTACAGTAACCTACCAAACATGTCACATTTACAGTAACCTACCAGACATGTCACATTTACAGTAGCCTACCAGACATGTCACATTTACAGTAACCTACCAGACTTGTCACATTTCCAGTAACCTACCATACATGTCACATTTACAGTAACCTACCATACATGTCACATTTACAGTAACCTACCAGACATGTCACATATACAGTAACCTACCATACATGTCACATTTACAGTAACCTACCAAACATGTCACATTTACAGTAACCTACCATGTCACATTTACAGTAACCTACCAAACATGTCACATTTACAGTAACCTACCATACATGTCACATTTACAGTAACCTACCATACATGTCACATTTACAGTAACCTACCAAACATGTCACATTTACAGTAACCTACCATACATGTCACATTTACAGTAACCTACCATACATGTCACATTTACAGTAACCTACCAAACATGTCACATTTACAGTAACCTACCAGACATGTCACATTTACAGTAGCCTACCAGACATGTCACATTTACAGTAACCTACCAGACTTGTCACATTTCCAGTAACCTACCATACATGTCACATTTACAGTAACCTACCATACATGTCACATTTACAGTAACCTACCATACATGTCACATTTACAGTAACCTACCAAACATGTCACATTTACAGTAACCTACCAAACATGTCACATTTACAGTAACCTACCAGACATGTCACATTTACAGTAACCTACCAGACATGTCACATATACAGTAACCTACCAGACACGTCACATTTACAGTAACCTACCATACATGTCACATTTACAGTAACCTACCAAACATGTCACATTTACAGTAACCTACCATACATGTCACATTTACAGTAACCTACCATACATGTCACATTTACAGTAACCTACCATGTCACATTTACAGTAACCTACCAGACACGTCACATTTACAGTAACCTACCATGTCACATTTACAGTAACCTACCATACATGTCACATGAATGGTAGGACATCAGGTTCTGTTGTATTTCAGAGAGAGAACTAAAAATGGAAAACACATGTGGTTAGTCTGTACTGTATACACCTTTAACAGTAAGACACATTAAATCAATGGTGTGGAATTTCAGGAGATAAAAAATATGTTATAAATATGGATAAAGTAGAAACTTCAACGCACTCTATACTTAATCATTAAAATGAATCATTTCAATTCATTTCTAAAATGTCTTATTTTCAAATATCAGGTTTAGAACATTGGATTGGCACACCATGCACGCACATTAAGTACCGTACAATGCAACTCCAGTAGCGTAACGCCGTAGCTCTAATCCAACTCAACTCCAGTAGCGTCAAGCCGTAGCTCTAATCCAACTCAACTCCAGTAGCGTAACACCGTAGCTCTAATCCAACTCAACTCCAGTAGCGTAACGCCGTAGTTCTAATCCAACTCAACTCCAGTAGCGTAACGCTGTAGCACTAATCCAACTCAACTCCAGTAGTGTAACGCTGTAGCACTAATCCAAATCCACTCCAGTAGCGTAAGGCCGTAGCTCTAATCCAACTCAACTCCAGTAGCGTAAGGCCATAGCTCTAATCCAACTCAACTCCAGTAGCGTAACGCTGTAGCACTAATCCAAATCCACTCCAGTAGCGTAAAGCCGTAGCTCTAATCCAACTCAACTCCAGTAGCGTAAGGCCATAGCTCTAATCCAACTCAACTCCAGTAGCGTAACGCTGTAGCACTAATCCAAATCCACTCCAGTAGCGTAAAGCCGTAGCTCTAATCCAACTCCACTCCAGTAGCGTAAAGCCGTAGCTCTAATCCAACTCAGTTTTCAAATAGAGTTATCTTCCAACGATGCAGAAAGAGGTGAGTCTCTGACACAGGTACTGTAGGTGTCACATTGGGTCAGTGTGAGGATTTAGGTGACAAGATACAGGGTACACTGAGAGGATACCTACAGGGTAAACTGAGAGGATACCTACAGGGTAAACTGAGAGGATCCCTACAGGGTAAACTGATGGATACCTACAGGGTAAACTGATGGATACCTACAGGGTAAACTGATGGATACCTACAGGGTAAACTGAGAGGATACCTACAGGGTAAACTGAGAGGATCCCTACAGGGTAAACTGAGAGGATCCCTACAGGGTAAACTGAGAGGATACCTACAGGGTAAACTGATGGATACCTACAGGGTAAACTGATGGATACCTACAGGGTAAACTGAGAGGATACCTACAGGGTAAACTGAGAGGATAACTACAGGGTAAACTGAGAGGATACCTACAGGGTAAACTGAGAGGATACCTACAGGGTAAACTGAGAGGATAACTACAGGGTAAACTGAGAGGATAACTACAGGGTAAACTGAGAGGATACCTACAGGGTAAACTGAGAGGATACCTACAGGGTAAACTGAGAGGATCCCTACAGGGTAAACTGAGAGGATACCTACAGGGTAAACTGAGAGGATCCCTACAGGGTAAACTGATGGATACCTACAGGGTAAACTGATGGATACCTACAGGGTAAACTGATGGATACCTACAGGGTAAACTGATGGATACCTACAGGGTAAACTGAGAGGATAACTACAGGGTAAACTGATGGATACCTACAGGGTAAACTGAGAGGATACCTACAGGGTAAACTGAGAGGATACTTACAGGGTAAACTGAGAGGATACCTACAGGGTAAACTGAGAGGATACTTACAGGGTAAACTGAGAGGATACCTACAGGGTAAACTGAGAGGATACTTACAGGGTAAACTGAGAGGATACCTACAGGGTAAACTGAGAGGATACCTACAGGGTAAACTGAGAGGATACCTACAGGGTAAACTGAGAGGATACCTACAGGGTAAACTGAGAGGATACCTACAGGGTAAACTGAGAGGATACCTACAGGGTAAACTGAGAGGATACCTACAGGGTAAACTGATGGATACCTACAGGGTAAACTGAGAGGATACCTACAGGGTAAACTGAGAGGATCCCTACAGGGTAAACTGAGAGGATAACTACAGGGTAAACTGATGGATACCTACAGGGTAAACTGAGAGGATCCCTACAGGGTAAACTGAGAGGATACCTACAGGGTAAACTGAGAGGATCCCTACAGGGTAAACTGAGAGGATACCTACAGGGTAAACTGATGGATACCTACAGGGTAAACTGAGAGGATCCCTACAGGGTAAACTGAGAGGATCCCTACAGGGTAAACTGAGAGGATACCTACAGGGTAAACTGAGAGGATACCTACAGGGTAAACTGAGAGGATACCTACAGGGTAAACTGAGAGGATCCCTACAGGGTAAACTGAGAGGATCCCTACAGGGTAAACTGAGAGGATACCTACAGGGTAAACTGATGGATACCTACAGGGTAAACTGCGAGGATACCTACAGGGTACACTGAGAGGATACCTACAGGGTACACTGATGGATACCTACAGGGTAAACTGAGAGGATCCCTACAGGGTAAACTGAGAGGATACCTACAGGGTAAACTGAGAGGATACCTACAGGGTAAACTGAGAGGATCCCTACAGGGTAAACTGATGGATACCTACAGGGTAAACTGAGAGGATACCTACAGGGTAAACTGAGAGGATACCTACAGGGTAAACTGAGAGGATCCCTACAGGGTAAACTGAGAGGATACCTACAGGGTAAACTGAGAGGATACCTACAGGGTAAACTGAGAGGATCCCTACAGGGTAAACTGATGGATACCTACAGGGTAAACTGAGAGGATACCTACAGGGTAAACTGAGAGGATACCTACAGGGTAAACTGATGGATACCTACAGGGTACACTGATGGATACCTACAGGGTAAACTGAGAGGATACCTACAGGGTACACTGAGAGGATACCTACAGGGTAAACTGAGAGGATCCCTACAGGGTAAACTGAGAGGATCCCTACAGGGTAAACTGATGGATACCTACAGGGTAAACTGAGAGGATACCTACAGGGTAAACTGATGGATACCTACAGGGTAAACTGAGAGGATACCTACAGGGTAAACTGAGAGGATACCTACAGGGTAAACTGAGAGGATACCTACAGGGTAAACTGATGGATACCTACAGGGTAAACTGAGAGGATACCTACAGGGTAAACTGATGGATACCTACAGGGTACACTGAGAGGATACCTACAGGGTAAACTGAGAGGATAACTACAGGGTAAACTGAGAGGATACCTACAGGGTAAACTGAGAGGATACCTACAGGGTAAACTGAGAGGATACCTACAGGGTAAACTGATGGATACCTACAGGGTAAACTGAGAGGATACCTACAGGGTAAACTGAGAGGATACCTACATGGTAAACTGATGGATACCTACAGGGTAAACTGAGAGGATACCTACAGGGTAAACTGAGAGGATACCTACAGGGTAAACTGATGGATACCTACAGGGTAAACTGAGAGGATACCTACAGGGTAAACTGAGAGGATACCTACATGGTAAACTGAGAGGATACCTACAGGGTAAACTGAGAGGATAACTACAGGGTAAACTGATGGATACCTACAGGGTAAACTGAGAGGATACCTACAGGGTAAACTGATGGATACCTACAGGGTAAACTGAGAGGATACCTACAGGGTAAACTGAGAGGATACCTACATGGTAAACTGATGGATACCTACAGGGTAAACTGAGAGGATACCTACAGGGTAAACTGAGAGGATACCTACAGGGTAAACTGAGAGGATACCTACAGGGTAAACTGAGAGGATCCCTACAGGGTAAACTGATGGATACCTACAGGGTAAACTGAGAGGATACCTACAGGGTAAACTGATGGATACCTACAGGGTAAACTGAGAGGATAACTACAGGGTAAACTGATGGATACCTACAGGGTACACTGAGAGGATACCTACAGGGTAAACTGATGGATACCTACAGGGTAAACTGATGGATACCTACAGGGTAAACTGAGAGGATAACTACAGGGTAAACTGAGAGGATACCTACAGGGTACACTGAGAGGATACCTACACGGTAAACTGAGAGGATACCTACAGGGTAAACTGATGGATACCTACAGGGTAAACTGAGAGGATACCTACAGCGTAAACTGACCGATACCTACAGGGTAAACTGATTGATACCTACAGGGTAAACTTACCGATACCTTCACATAAAATAAGGTTGGTTCAAATAAGAGGTAAAGTTTTTCAAGGCAAAGTGACAATTTAATGTTATTCATAAAATAATCACATTTTAAGAGAGAAAAAAAAACACTTTTGCTGTAGTGAAGTCTGATTGAGCTGATTGTACACAAATGGCAGTTGATTATAAACAACAGCAGTTATACTAGTATACAACACTGAGTGTACAAAACATTAGGAACACCTGCTATTTCCATGACGTAGACTGACGAGGTGAATCCAGGTGAAATCTATGATCCTTGTTGATGTCTTGTCAAATCCACTTCAATCAGTGAAGATGAAGGGGAGGAGACAGGTTGAAGAAGGACTTTTTAAGCCTTTGAAACATGGATTGTGTGTGTTTGCCATTCAGAGGGTGAATAGGCAAGACAGCAGATTTAAGTCCCTTTGAACAGGGTATGGTAGTAGGTTCCAGGCATACCAGTTTGTGTCAAGAACTGCAACGCTGCTGGGTGTGTATCAAGAATGGTCCACCACCGAAAGGAGGAGGATCCAGCCAACTTCACACAACTGTGAGAAGCATTGGAGTCAACATGGGCCAGCATCCCTGTGGAACGCTTTGGACACCTTGTAGAGATATTCCAAGATGCCACCATAAAGACACTCTCTTATCCTCCTGTATAACACACTATATTAGCCTCTCGTCTTCTTGTATAAAACACTAAAATAGTCTAATATCCTCCTGTATAAAACACTATAATAGCCTCTTGTCCTCCTGTATAGAACACTATAATAGTATCTTGTCCTCCTGTATAAGACACTATAATAGTCTAATATCCTCCTGTATAAAAACACTATAATAGTATCTTGTCCTCCTGTATAAAACACTATAATAGCCTCTCGTCCTCCTGTATAAAAACACTATAATAGTATCTTGTCCTCCTGTATAAGACACTATAATAGCCTCTCGTCCTCCTGTATAAAAACACTATAATAGTATCTTGTCCTCCTGTATAAAACACTATAATAGCCTCTCGTCCTCCTGTATAAAAACACTATAATAGTATCTTGTCCTCCTGTATAAGACACTATAATAGCCTCTCGTCCTCCTGTATAAAACACTATAATAGTATCTCGTCCTCCTGTATAAGACACTATAATAGCCTCTCGTCCTCCTGTATAAAACACTATAATAGTGTCTTGTCCTCCTGTATAAAACACTATACTCGTCTATCTTGTCCTCCTGTACAAAAACACTATAATAGTCTAAAATCCTCCTGTATAAAACACTATAATAGCCTCTTGTCCTCCTGTATAAAACACTATAATAGTCTTATATCCTCCTGTATAAGACACTATAATAGCCTCTTGTCCTCCTGTATAAAACACTATAATAGTCTAATATTCTCCTGTATAAGACAATATAATATTCTAATATCCTCCTGTATAAGACACTATAATAGTGTCTTGTCCTCCTGTATAAAACACTATAATAGTATATTGTCCTCCTGTATAAAACACTATAATAGTCTAATATCCTCCTGTATAAGACACTATAATAGCCTCTTGTCCTCCTGTATAAAACACTATAATAGTCTCATATCCTCCTGTATAAGACACTATAATAGCCTCTTGTCCTCCTGTATAAAACACTATAATAGTCTTATATCCTCCTGTATAAGACACTATAATAGCCTCTTGTCCTCCTGTATAAAACACTATAATAGTATCTCGTCCTCCTGTATCAGACACTATAATAGCCTCTTGTCCTCCTGTATAAAACACTATAATAGTATCTCGTCCTCCTGTATAAGACACTACAATAGCCTCTTGTCCTCCTGTATGAAACACGAAAATAAAAGAAAGAATGCTTCATACTCCACGATCTGGTTTTGACACTCTTATTTTGAGTGGGTTACATGTAGACAGCTGGGTTGGGTTACATTCCGGACCGAATTGCAGTCTGCTTTAACAAAATAACCACTTAGCAATGTCTGTCCGTTTCATCAGAATATGTCATGATAATAACATGTCAGCCATCGTAGCTATATGTATAGTTCTCTGAGATATGTCTGTCATACAAAAGTCCTGGATTATATATTATGTCACCTCAAGCTGACATTCGTGTTCTACGAGGTACGTCTGGTTCTTCATATTAGTTCTATATGTCTGGTGTATGTCTGTCATACAGAGGTCTGCGGTTTCCTGATGACAAGCTGCACGGGGCCTTCGCTGACGGCCTTGATGATGTTCCAGGCGTCGTAATGCATGAGGCCCTGCAGCGAGCGTCCGTTGACCTCCAGTACCTCGTCCCCCACGTCCACCACCCTCGACAGCTCCGCAGCACCACCTAGAGGAGGTTGGGTTCATTATGATCAGACGTTATAATGGGTCATAAATGGCCATGACAATTATTACAACGCATTATACCTGTATCATAATACATTATAACTATCATAATGCATTATAACTATCATAATGCATTATAACAGTATCATAATGCATTATAACACTATCATAATGCATTATAGCTATCATAATGCATTATAACTATCATAATGCATTATACCTGTATCATAATGCATTATACCTGTATCATAATGCATTATAGCTATCATAATGCATTATAACTATCATACTGCATTATAACACTATCATAATGCATTATAACACTATCATAATGCATTATAGCTATCATAATAATGCATTATAACTATCATAATGCATTATACCTGTATCATAATGCATTATAACTATCATAATGCATTAAAACTATCATAATGCATTATAACAGTATCATAATGCATTATAACTATCATAATGCATTATAACAGTATCATAATGCATTATAACTATCATAATGCATTATAACAGTATCATAATGCATTATAACTATCATAATGCATTATACCTGTATCATAAATCATTATAACTATCATAATGCATTATAACAGTATCACAATGCATTATAACTATCATAATGCATTATAACAGTATCATAATGCATTATAACTATCCTAATGCATTATAGCAGTATCATAATGCATTATAGCAGTATCATAATGCATTACAGCTATCATAATGCTTTATAACTATCATAATGCATTATAGCTATCATAATGCATTATAACAGTATCATAATGCATTAAAACAGTATCATAATGCATTATAACAGTATCATAATGCATTATAACAGTATCATAATGAATTATAACTATCATAATGCATTATAACTATCAAAATGCATTATACCTGTATCATAATGCATTATAACAATCATGATGCATTATAACTATCACAATGCATTATAACAGTATCATAATGCATTATAGCTATCATAATGCATTAAAACAGTATCATAATGCATTAAAACAGTATCATAATGCATTAAAACAGTATCATAATGCATTATAACAGTATCATAATGCATTATAACTATCATAATGCATTATAGCATTATCATAATGCATTACAGCGATCATAATGCATTATAACTATCATAATGCATTATAACAGTATCATAATGCATTATAGCTATCATAATGCATTACAGCTATCATAATGCATTATAACTATCATAATGCATTATAACAGTATCATAATGCATTATAGCTATCATAATGCATTATAACAGTATCATAATGCATTATAACTATCATAATGCATTATAACACTATCATAATACATTTTAACTATCATAATGCATTATAACTATCATAATGCATTATAGCTATCATAATGCATTATAGCTATCATAACGCATTATAGCTATCATAATGCATTATAACTATCACAATGCATTATAACTATCATAATGCATGATACCTGCGTACTTAAATGTTGGATCTATAAAACCTTGTTGTAATAGATAGTGTAGGATTCTGAAAGCGCTCTTCCGCCATGGCATCTCTCCCTTACATGTAACCCAGCTGTCTACATGTAACCCAGCCCAGCTGTCTACATGTAACCCAGCCCAGCTGTCTACATGTAACCCAACCCAGCTGTCTACATGTAACCCAACCCAGCTGTCTACATGTAACCCAGCTGTCTACATGTAACCCAGCTGTCTACATGTAACCCAGCTGTCTACATGTAACCCAACTGTCTACATGTAACCCAGCTGTCTACATGTAACCCAGCTGTCTACATGTAACCCAACCCAGCTGTCTACATGTAACCCAGCTGTCTACATGTAACCCAACTGTCTACATGTAACCCAGCTGTCTACATGTAACCCAGCTGTCTACATGTAACCCAGCTGTCTACATGTAACCCAACTGTCTACATGTAACCCAGCTGTCTACATGTAACCCAGCTGTCTACATGTAACCCAGCTGTCTACATGTAACCCAACTGTCTACATGTAACCCAACCCAGCTGTCTACATGTAACCCAGCTGTCTACATGTAACCCAGCTGTCTACATGTAACCCAGCTGTCTACATGTAACCCAACCCAGCTGTCTACATGTAACCCAGCTGTCTACATGTAACCCAACTGTCTACATGTAACCCAACCCAGCTGTCTACATGTAACCCAGCTGTCTACATGTAACCCAACCCAGCTGTCTACATGTAACCCAACTGTCTACATGTAACCCAGCCCAGCTGTCTACATGTAACCCAACCCAGCTGTCTACATGTAACCCAACCCAGCTGTCTACATGTAACCCAGCTGGTTACATGTAACCCAGCTGTCTACATGTAACCCAACTGTCTACATGTAACCCAACCCAGCTGTCTACATGTAACCCAGCTGTCTACATGTAACCCAGCTGTCTACATGTAACCCAACTGTCTACATGTAACCCAACCCAGCTGTCTACATGTAACCCAGCTGTCTACATGTAACCCAACTGTCTACATGTAACCCAGCCCAGCTGTCTACATGTAACCCAACCCAGCTGTCTACATGTAACCCAACCCAGCTGTCTACATGTAACCCAGCTGTCTACATGTAACCCAGCTGTCTACATGTAACCCAACCCAGCTGTCTACCTCTCTCCTCTCCTCTCCTCTCCTCTCCTCTCCTCTCCTCTCCTCTCCTCTCCTCTCCTCATTGGAAAGTCTGAATTGGCAGACAAGCTCACTGACCGTGTCTGTTTTGACTGCCATGCTAGGGAAATGCCCCCTCTGGTGGCCATATGCTGACACTGCCATACCACCATAGGAATAAAGACCAAGGTATTGGGTGTGTCTGTTCCTTTGTGTGTGTGTGTGTTGGCTGACCTTTGAAGACTCGTTTAACGTTGAGGGGTAGGTCTCCGTGTGCCGAGGCCTTGCCCCCCTCCAGGCTGAAGCCCAGACCAGCTGATGTCTTCAGCAGCTCCACCCTCAGAGCCCCGTCAGGACCCACCTCCACCACTATGGGAACACACAGAGGCACAGTGAGCACCCAGTCCCGCAGGAATCATGTCAGCTCTATACAAATAGCACTTTGGTTTCAGGAACTGAAGCAACTGCTTGTTCACCCCGCTACCATCCAGAAGGCGAGGTCAGTACAGGTGCATCAAAGCTGGGACCGAGAGACTGAAAAACAGCTTCTATCTCAACGCCATCAGACTGTTAAACAGCCACCACTAACATTGAGTGGCTGCTGCCAACACACTGACTCAACTCCAGCTCACTTTAATAATGGAAATTGATGAAAAATATATCACTAGCCACTTTAAACAATGCTACTTAATATAATGTTTACATACCCTACATTACTCATCTCATATGTATATGTATATACTGTACTCTATATCATCTACTGCATCTTTATGTAATACATGTATCACTAGCCACTTTAACTATGCCACTTTGTTTACATACTCATCTCATATGTATATACTGTACTCGATACCATCCACTGTATCTTGCCTATGCCGTTCTGTACCATCACTCATTCATATATCTTTATGTACATATTCTTTATCCCTTTACACTCGTGTGTATAAGGTAGTAGTTTTGGAATTGTTAGCTAGAAAATGAAAAACCTTTTCTGATAATGGTTAATGAGAAAATGAGTTTTGATTAACGTCTCTATCAAACATGGTTATTGATACGGTATGATACAACGGGTGGGTCTAGTGTTGAATGCTGATTGGTTAACATCTATAGCAAAACAAAATGGCAGAGAAGTTCTTACTTACTTATTACTTTTCTGTTTGCAGGACAACCGTCCTCTAAATCAAATCAAATCAAAGTTTATTGCTCACGTATATAGATTTGCAGATGTTATTTCAGGTGCAGCATAGTGCTTGTGTTTCTAGCTTCCAACAGTGCAGTAATACCTAGTGCTTGTGTTTCTAGCTTCCAACAGTGCAGTAATACCTAGTGCTTGTGTTTCTAGCTTCCAACAGTGCAGTAATACCTAGTGCTTGTGTTTCTAGCTTCCAACAGTGCAGTAATACCTAGTGCTTGTGTTTCTAGCTCCAACAGTGCAGTAATACCTAGTGCTTGTGTTTCTAGCTTCCAACAGTGCAGTAATACCAAATGCTTGTGTTTCTAGCTTCCAACAGTGCAGTAATACCTAGTGCTTGTGTTTCTAGCTTCCAACAGTGCAGTAATACCTAGTGCTTGTGTTTCTAGCTTCCAACAGTGCAGTAATACATAATGCTTGTGTTTCTAGCTTCCAACAGTGCAGTAATACCAAATGCTTGCGTTTCTAGCTTCCAACAGTGCAGTAATACCAAATGCTTGTGTTTCTAGCTTCCAACAGTGCAGTAATACCAAAAGTTTGTGTTTCTAGCTCCAACAGTGCAGTAATACCAAATGCTTGTGTTTCTAGCTCCAACAGTACAGTAAATACCAAATGCTTGTGTTTCTAGCTCCAACAGTGCAGTAATACCAAATGCTTGAGTTTCTAGCTCCAACAGTACAGTAAATACCAAATGCTTGAGTTTCTAGCTCCAACAGTACAGTAAATACCAAATGCTTGTGTTTCTAGCTCCAACAGTGCAGTAATACCAAATGCTTGTGTTTCTAGCTACAACAGTACAGTAAATACCAAATGCTTGTGTTTCTAGCTCCAACAGTGCAGTAATACCAAATGCTTGAGTTTCTAGCTCCAACAGTACAGTAAATACCAAATGCTTGAGTTTCTAGCTCCAACAGTACAGTAAATACCAAATGCTTGTGTTTCTAGCTCCAACAGTGCAGTAATACCAAATGCTTGTGTTTCTAGCTACAACAGTACAGTAAATACCAAATGCTTGTGTTTCTAGCTCCAACAGTGCAGTAATACCAAATGCTTGTGTTTCTAGCTTCCAACAGTGCAGTAATACCAAATGCTTGTGTTTCTAGCTTCCAACAGTGCAGTAATACCAAATGCTTGTGTTTCTAGCTCCAACAGTGCAGTAATACCAAATGCTTGTGTTTCTAGCTCCAACAGTGCAGTAATACCAAATGCTTGTGTTTCTAGCTCCAACAGTGCAGTAATACCTAGTGCTTGTGTTTCTAGCTCCAACAGTGCAGTAATACCAAATGCTTGTGTTTCTAGCTCCAACAGTGCAGTAATACCAAATGCTTGTGTTTCTAGCTCCAACAGTGCAGTAATACCAAATGCTTGAGTTTCTAGATTCCAACAGTGCAGTAATACCAAATGCTTGTGTTTCTAGCTCCAACAGTGCAGTAATACCTAGTGCTTGTGTTTCTAGCTCCAACAGTGCAGTAATACCTAGTGCTTGTGTTTCTAGCTCCAACAGTGCAGTAATACCTAGTGCTTGTGTTTCTAGCTCCAACAGTGCAGTAATACCAAATGCTTGTGTTTCTAGCTCCAACAGTGCAGTAATACCTAGTGCTTGTGTTTCTAGCTCCAACAGTGCAGTAATACCAAATGCTTGTGTTTCTAGCTCCAACAGTGCAGTAATACCAAATGCTTGTGTTTCTAGCTTCCAGCACTGCAGTAATACCAAATGTTTGTGTTTCTAGCTCCAACAGTGCAGTAATACCAAATGCTTGTGTTTCTAGCTTCCAGCACTGCAGTAATACCAAATGCTTGTGTTTCTAGCTCCAACAGTGCAGTAATACCTAGTGCTTGTGTTTCTAGCTCCAACAGTGCAGTAATACCAAATGCTTGTGTTTCTAGCTCCAACAGTGCAGTAATACCAAATGCTTGTGTTTCTAGCTCCAACAGTGCAGTAATACCAAATGCTTGTGTTTCTAGCTCCAACAGTGCAGTAATACCTAGCAATACAAAAACAATACACACATCATCCATGAAGTAAAAATAAAGAATTAAAGAAATATCAGAACGAGCAATGTCAGAGTCCGGCACACGGTGCATTCAGAAAGTATTCAGACCCCTTGACTTTTTCCACATTTTGTTACATTACAGCCTTATTCTAAAATGGATAACATTTTTTTTTAAATGCTCAGCAATCTACAAACAATACCCCATAATTACAAAACGAAAACAGGTTTTAATTTTTTTTATTGAAATTTGCTGAGACACAAGATTGAACTCAGGTGCATCCTGTTTCCATTGATCATCCTTGAGATGTTTCTACAACTTGATTGGAGTCAACCTGTGGTAAATTCAATTGATTGGACATGATTTGGAAAGGCACACACTTGTCTATACAAGGTCCCACAGCTGACAGAGCATGTCAGAGCAAAAACCAAAGGTCAATGAGGTCAAAGGAATTGTCCGTAGAGCTCCGAGACACAGATCTGGGGTAAGGTACCAAAACATTTCTGCAGCATTGAAGGTCCCCAAGAACACAGTGGCCTCCATCATTCTTAAATGGAAGGAGTTTGGAACCACCAAGACTGTCCCTGGAACAGGCTGCCCGGCCAAATTGAGCAATCGGGGAAGAAGGACCTTGGTCAGGGAGGTGACCAAGAATCCAATAGTCACTCTGACAGAACTCCAGAGTTCATCTGTGGAGATGGGAGAACCTTCAAGAAGGACAACCATTTTCGCAGCACTCCACCAATCAGGCCTTTATGGTAGAGTGGCCAGAAGGAAGCCACTACTCAGTAAAAGGCAGCTTGGAGTTTGCTAAAAAGCACCTAAAGGACTCTCAGACCTCTCAGAGAAACAAGATTCTCTGGTCTGATGAAACCAAGATTGAACTCTTTGGCTTGAATGCCAAGCGTCACGTCTGGAGGAAACCTGGCACCATCCCTACGGTGAAGCATGGTGATGGCAGCATCATGCTGTTGGGATGGTTTTTCAGCGGCAGGGACTGAGAGACTAGTCAGGATCGAGGGGAAAGATGAACAGAGCAGAGAACAGAGAGATCCAGAGCACACAGGATCTCAGACTGGAGGTGAAGGTTCACCTTCCAACAAGACAATGACCCTAAGCACACAGCCAAGACTACGCAGGAGTGGCTTCGAGACAAGTCTCTGAATGTCCTTGAATAGCCCAGCCAGAGACCGGACATGAACCCAATCTAACAACTCTGGGGAGACCTGAAAATAGCTGTGCAGCGACGCTCCCCATTCCAACCCGACAGAGCTTGAGTGGATCTGCAGAGAAGAATGGTAAAAACTCCCAAATACAGGTGTGACAAGCTTGTAGCGTCATACCCAATAAAAAAATGAGTAGAGAGAATGATTTATTTCAGCTTTGGAAGACCCATTTGTGACCAAGCTTTAACATCCTGACTGATGTCTTGAGATGTTGCTTCAATATATCTGCACAGAAAGATACCATGATTAATGTAAATGTAATTGTTTGTATGTAACGTAATGTATGTTATGTCATTGGGTGTCAGTTGTTTAGTGAACTCTGCCATGACGTGCTGTAGCACTAGGCAGAAACGTTACTCAACCAATTCACTCCTCTCTTTCTAAATATGCTATTACATCTAAACTTGTTTGTTTTCTTTGTTTAAGACTTAAAAATTGGTCTTACGATGTGATTAATGGCATTACACGGACTTAGAACAACCACACCGAGAGTAAACAAGTCCTACGAGATCTAAAACCAGGAACAAATGTAATATATCTGACATTCAATATTCTGCAATATTGCCCAACTTAAGAGTTGTTTATTAACCATTAGTTTACCCGTTAACAGAAAAACACATCTCCTGTACACCAAGGACTCAGGGAAGAGTTGCAGGGTATAATAGGAGAAGAATGTGCCTATTTGAAAGCTACAAATAAAATGTGCAGATCACTCCGGCTTTGCAGTATGTGAACGTTTCCTATCCTGTACCTCCCAGTCCCATAACAGATCTAGTCGTCTCAGGCCGGTTCTCTCTGCATCCCAGGGAGTAGCTCCTTCCGGTGTGGTGGGACAGGTCATGTTGTCTCGGGGACATCTGTCCTTCACTGTCCTTCCCCCTGCGAATAACCACCAGGACCTGAGAGGACAGTCTAGCCTGGTGGAGACAGGACACGGCTTCTACGTGGGACATCCCCTCCAAGCTGCTGCCGTTGATGGACAGGATACTGTCCCCCCGCTGAATGGTTCCTTCCAGGCCGGCCACGCCTTTAGAGAACACCCGATGGACCTGCCCCAAACAGAGGTAAGTGGGAGAGTTAAGAAGTGAAGTTAAATCCCAAATCAACTTCTAGCCCCTATACACTAGGCACTCCAATCTATCTCAAGGGATTGGATTGATGGTAAGTGGAGTGGGTGCGTAATGAATTGTTCAACATTGAATAGACAACAAAAACATTTGTTTACTCTAGGTTTCTCATTACTTACTCCATAACTTTCATGACACATTTTCAAATGATTTTTTTGTTTGTTTTGTTTTTAAACATGTACTGTACTACTGTAATACTACTATAATACTACTGATATACTATTGTTATACTACTGTAATACTACTGTTATCTTCTTATGGCTGGGGGGCAGTATTGAGTAGCTTGGATGAATAAGTTGCCCAAAGTAAACGGCCTGCTCCTCAGTCTCAGTTGCTAATATATGCATATTATTATTAGTATTGGATAGAAAACACTCTAAAGTTTCTAAAACTGTTTGAATGATGTCTGTGAGTATAACAGAACTCATATGGCAGGCAAAATCCTGAGGAGAAATCCAAACAGGAAGTGAGAAATCTGAGCTTTGTATGTATTCACCAGAGTCCCCAATGAAGTCCCCTTGAGATATTAATGATGTTGCACTGCCTAGGGGTTCCACTAGATGTCAACCATCAATAGAAATTTGAATGAGACTGCCAAGTTGTTGTTGGAGTGAATGATAGCAGAATGTATCAGGTGTCTGGCAGTCAGCCATTTTCTGATCACTCTTTTTCCTCATGGTAGTCACTTGCGTTCCATTGTTCACGAAGACAAGAAGGAATACTCCGGTTGGAACTTTATTGAAGCTATATGATAAAAACATCCAAATCATTGATTCTGTACTTAGTTTGAAATGTTTCTTCGACCTGTAATATAACTTTGACGTTTTTGTCCGATGTAACACTGACCAGAATGAGCGTTTGAATATGTATACCAAACGCGCTAACAAAAGAAGGTATTTGGACATAAATAACGGACATTATCGAACAAATCAAACATTTATTGTGGACCTGGGACTCCTGGAGTGCTTTCTGATGTAGATCATCAAAGGTAAGATTTTTACTTCTGAGCGCCGTCTCAGATTATAGTATGGGTTTCTTTTTCCGTAAAGTTTTTTTGAAATCAGACACAGCGGTTGCATTAAGGAGAGGTATATCTATAATTCCATGTGTATAACTTGTATTATCATCTACATTTATGATGAGTATTTCTGTTGAATGAGGTGGCTATGCAAAATGACTGGATGTTTTTGGAACTATTGAATGTAATGCGCCAATGTAAACTCATATTTTGATAAATATGAACTTTATCAAACAAAACATACATGTATTGTGTAACATGAAGTCCTATAAGTGTCATTTGATGAAGATCATCAAAGGTTAGTGATTTATTTTATCTCTATTTGTGGTTTTTGTGACTGGCTGGAAAATATTTTGCTGGAAAAATGGCTGTGTTTTCTGTGGCTATGTGATTACCTAACATAATCGTTTGTGGTGCTTTTGGATGTAAAGCATATTTGAAATCGGACACTGTGGTGGGATTAACAACAAGATTAGCTTTAAAATGGTATGAGATACATGCATGTTTGAGGAATTTTAACTATGAGATTTTTGATGTTTTGAAATTGGCGCCGTACACTTTCACTGGCTGGTGTCATATCGCTCCCGTTAACGGGATTGCAGCCATAAGAAGTTATACTACTGTAATACTACTGTTATACTACTGTAATACTACTGGTATACTACTGTAATACTACTGTAATAATACTGTTATACTACTGTAATACTACTGGTATACTACTGTTATACTACTGTTATACTACTGTAATACTACTGGTATACTACTGGTATACTACTGGTATACTACTGTAATACTACTGGTATACTACTGGTATACTACTGTTATACTACTGTTATACTACTGTTATACTACTGTAATACTATTGTTATACTACTGTAATAATACTGTTATACTACTGTAATACTACTATAATACTACTGGTATACTACTGTAATAATATTGTTATACTACTGTAATACTACTATAATACTACTGGTATACTACTGTAATAATACTGTTATACTACTGTAATACTACTATAATACTACTGGTATACTACTGTAATAATACTGTTATACTACTGTAATACTACTATAATACTACTGGTATACTACTGTAATAATACTGTTATACTACTGTAATACTACTATAATACTACTGGTATACTACTGTAATAATACTGTTATACTACTGTAATACTACTGGTATACTACTGTTATACTACTGGTATACTACTGTAATACTACTGTTATACTACTGTTATACTACTGTTATACTACTGGTATACTACTGTTATACTACTGTAATACTACTGTTATACTACTGGTATACTACTGGTATACTACTGTTATACTACTGGTATACTACTGTAATACTACTGTTATACAACTGTAATACTACTGGTATACTACTGTTATACTACTGGTATACCACTGGTATACTACTGTAATACTACTGGTATACTACTGGTATACTACTGTTATACTACTGGTATACTACTGGTATACTACTGTACTTACAGTTATGGACTTCTGCTCAAGGTCCATCCCACCAGCGATGCTGAAACCAAGTCCGGATCCCTCTTCTTTAGAGAAGACTACAAAGTGGGTATCATCTTTATCCTAGGTGGGGGGGGGGGGGCAGAAACAACACACACAACGTGAATCTTTCAAGACAAGGATGACAATACTTCAACAATGTCTCAGACATTATATCCCTGACACTCCTCTCCTCGAGCCTGGTGCATTTTTTATTTCACCTTTATTTAACCAGGTAGGCAAGTTGAGAACATGTTCTCATTTACAATTGCGACCTGGCCAGGATAGAGCAAAGCAGTTTGACACATACAACAACACAGAGTTACACATGGAGTAAAACAAACACAGTCAATAATACAGTATAAACATGTCTATATATAATGTGAACAAATGAGGTGAGATAAGGGAGGTAAAGGCAAAAAAGGCCATGGTGGCGAAGTAAATACAATATAGCAAGTAAAACACTGGAATGGTAGATTAAATAATGGGATGCAAAGGAGTAAAATAAATAAATACATACAGTAGGGGAAGTGGTAGTTGTTTGGGCTACATTATAGATGGGCTATGTACAGGTGCAGTAATCTGTGAGCTGCTCTGACAGCTGGTGCTTAAAGCTAGTGAGGGAGATAAGTGTTTCCAGTTTCAGAGATTTTTGTAGTTCGCTCCAGTCATTGGCAGCAGAAAACTGGATGGAGAGGCGGCCAAATGAGGAATTGGCTTTGGGGGTGACCAGAGAGATAGATATACCTGCTGGAGCGTGTGCTACAGGTGGGAGATGCTATGATGACCAGCGAGCTGAGATAAGGGGGGACTTTACATAGCAGGGTCTTGTAGATGACCTAGAGCCAGTGGTTTTGGCGACGAGTATGAAGCGAGGGCCAGCCAACGCGAGCGTACAGGTCGCAGTGGTGGGTAGTATATGGGGCTTTGGTGACGAAATGGATTGCACTGTGATAGACTGCATCCAATTTCATTGAGTAGGGTATTGGAGGCTATTTTGTAAATGACATCGCAAAGTCGAGGATCGGTAGGATGGTGAGTTTTACGAGGGCATGTTTGGCAGCATGAGTGAAGGATGCTCTGTTGCGAAATAGGAAGCCAATTCTAGATTTAACTTTGGATTGGAGATGTTTGATGTGAGTCTGGAAGGAGAGTTTACAGTCTAACCAGACACCTAGGTATTTGTAGTTGTCCACATATTCGAAGTCAGAACCGTCCAGAGTAGTGATGCTGGACGGGCGGGCAGGTGCAGGCAGCGATCGGTTGAAGAGCATGCATTTAGTTTGACTTGTATTTAAGAGCAGTTGGAGGCCACAGAAGGAGAGTTGTATGGCATTGAAGCTCGTCTGGAGGTTTGTTAACACAGTGTCCAAAGAAGGGCCAGAAGTATACAGAATGGTGTCGTCTGCGTAGAGGTGGATCAGAGACTCACCAGCAGCAAGAGTGACATCATTGATGTATACAGAGAAGAGAGTCGGCCCAAGAATTGAACCCTGTGGCACCCCCATAGAGACTGCCAGAGGCCCGGACAACAGGCCCTCCGATTTGACACACTGAACTCTATCAAAGAAGTAGTTGGTGAAACAGGCGAGGAAATCATTTGAGAAACCAAGGCTATCGAGTCTGCCGATGAGGATGTGGTGATTGACAGGTAATTTCTTATTGATGGCGGTTACGATATCGTTTAAGACCTTGAGCGTGGCGGAGGTGCACCCATGACCAGCTCAGAAAGCAGATTGCATAGCGGAGAAGCTGCGGTGGGATTTCTTAATGGTCGGTTATCTGTTTGTTGACTTGGCTTTCGAAAGACCTTAGAAAGGCAGGGTAGTGTAGATATAGGTCTGGAGCAGTTTGGTTCAAGAGTGTCCCCCCTTTGAAGAGGGGGATGACAGTGGGAGATCTTTGGGGATCTCAGACGACACGAAAGAGAGGTTGGACAGGCTAGTAATAGGGGTTGCAACAATTTTGGCAGAACATTTTAGAAAGAAAGGGTCCAGATTGTCTAGCCCGGCTGATTTGTAGGGGTCCAGATTTTGCAGCTCTTTCAGAACATCAGCTGACTGGATTTGGGAGAAGGAGAAATAGGGAAGGCTTGGGCGAGTTGCTATGGGGGGGTGCAGTGCTGTTGACCGGGGGTAGGGGTAGCCAGGTGGAAAGCATGGCCAGCCGTAGAAAAATGCTTATTGATATTCTCAATTATGGTGGATTTATCGGTGGTGACAGAGTTTTCTATCCTCAGTGCAGTGGGCAGCTGGGAGGAGATGTTCTTATTCTCCATGGACTGTACAGTGTCCAATAACTTTTTTGAGTTTGTGTTGCAGGAAGCAAATTTCTGCTTGAAAAAGCTAGCCTTGGCTTTTGTAACTGCCTGTGTATATTGGTTTCTTCCCTGAAAAGTTGCATATCACGGGAGCTGTTCGATGCTAATGCAGAACGCCACAGGTTGTTTTTGTGTTGGTTAAGGGCAGTCAGGTCTGGAGAGAACCAAGGGCTATATCTGTTCCTGGTTCTACATTTCTTGAATGGGGCATGCTTATTTAAGATGTTGAGGAAAGGCTTTTTTTTTTAATAACCAGGCATCCTCTACTGATGGGATGAGGTCAATATCCTTCCAGGATTCCAGTATATGGTCAATGTCATGACAAATACCGTTGGAAAGAGGGCGCAAACAGATGTAGGACCATGCTACCTTTCCTCAATCTAATTAATCTGAAGTGTTTAGTTATTTGTGCTATTGTGTTCATTTCCCAAAAGCCATCCTTTATTATCTAAACTCATCCCCTGTTAACCCTGAACAACCGGATCCCCTGAACTACCTGATCCCCTGAACTACCGGATCCCCTGAACTACCGGATCCCCTGAACTACCGGATCCCCTGAACTACCGGATCCCCTGAACTACCGGATCCCCTGAACTACCTGATCCCCTGAACTACCTGATCCCCTGAACTACCTGATCCCCTGAACTACCTGATCCCCTGAACTACCGGATCCCCTGAACTACCGGATCCCCTGAACTACCGGATCCCCTGAACTACCGGATCCCCTGAACTACCGGATCCCCTGAACTACCTGATCCCCTGAACTACCTGCTCCCTTGCTTACCCTGAACTACCTGATCCCCTGAACTACCGGATCCCCTGAACTACCTGATCCCCTGAACTACCTGCTCCCTTGCTTACCCTGAACTACCTGATCCCCTGAACTACCTGCTCCCTTGCTTACCCTGAACTACCTGATCCCCTGAACTACCAGATCCCCTGAACTACCGGATCCCCTGAACTACCGGATCCCCTGAACTACCTGCTCCCTTGTTTACCCTGAACTACATAATCCCTTGTTTACCCTGAACTACATAATCCCTTGTTTACCCTGAACTACCTGCTCCCTTGTTTACCCTGAACTACCAGATCCCTTGTTTACCCTGAACTACATAATCCCTTGTTTACCCTGAACTACATAATCCCTTGTTTACCCTGAACTACCTGCTCCCTTGTTTACCCTGAACTACCTAATAAATGGACCTGAGAACTGAGAGATCCTGGTGTTCTTAGACACTCATATATATCCCATTTATATATATATCCCATTTAGCAGACGCAATGTTGGGGGGGGATTCTTTTTTTCATTATCCAATTGGAAATTAGTCTTGTCCCATCGCTGCAACTCCCGTGCATCCTCCGAAACACAATCCAGCCAAGCCACACCGCTTCTTGACACAACGCCTGCTTAACCCGGAAGCCAGCCGCACCAATGTGTCGGAGGAAACACTGTACACCTAGTCCGGCCCACCACAGGAGTCGCTAGTGCGCATTGGGACAAGGACATCCCTGCCGACCAAACCCTCCCTTAACCCGGAAGCCAGCCGCACCAATGTGTCGGAGGAAACACTGTACACCTAGTCCGGCCCACCACAGGAGTCGCTAGTGCGCATTGGGACAAGGACATCCTTGTCGACCAAACCCTCCCTTAACCCGGAAGCCAGCCGCACCAATGTGTCGGAGGAAACACTGTACACCTAGTCCGGCCCACCACAGGAGTTGCTAGTGCGCATTGGGACAAGGACATCCTTGTCGACCAAACCCTCCCTTAACCCGGACAACTCAGGCCAATTGTGCACCACTCCATGGATCTCCCTGTCGCGGCCAGCTGCGACCGAGCCTGGACTCAAACCAGGATTTCTAGTGACACAGCTAGCACTGTGATGCAATGTCTTAGACCACTGGGCCACTCGGGAGAGCATGGGGGATTATTGACAACTACTTCCGTTTTTTGGTGAGGCCTAGAGAGAAATCAAATCATTCACTATAGAAATTAGTAGTTTTCATTAGGCAAATACTCAACCTAGTTCAGCGCAGAAAACGTGGTAATTAACTAGAATGACCATAATCCATTGCACTTGTTCATTAACGGCCCAGGATAGAAGCGGATACACACAGACCACATGAGAGAGGAATCAACACAACACAAGAGAGGGATAGAGACAGTTGATGAGGTAGCTACTAAAAGGATTTGGTCAGACAGCTCTGCAGCATAGCTAGTAGCCTAGCTAAATAGAATCAATGGGGAGCACAGCCATAACACTTCATGGTTGTCTGGCTGGATGGCTGGCTGCTACTGCCTCGGCAGAGATGAGATGATGACTTTAAGGAATTCAATAATGAAGTAATAAACCCAACTGAAATATTTTATTAAAGTAACATCAATAAATGATGGACACGCCCCCACAGAAATGGGCCTTCCGCATCTGCAGTGGAATGTGGCAGAGCTATAGCAGTGTTTGTCAGACCAGGAGACATCCCATCTGAGGTGAAAGGTGACAGAACTAGAGCAGTGTTGGTCAGACCAGGAGACATCCCATCTGAGGTGAAAGGTGACAGAACTAGAGCAGTGTTGGTCAGACCAGGACACATCCCATCTGAGGTGAAAGGTGACAGAACTAGAGCAGTGTTGGTCAGACCAGGAGACATCCCATCTGAGGTGAAAGGTGACAGAACTAGAGCAGTGTTGGTCAGACCAGGACACATCCCATCTGCAGTGGAAGGTGGCAGAACTAGAGCAGTGTTGGTCAGACCAGGAGACATCCCATCTGAGGTGAAAGGTGACAGAGCTATAGCAGTGTTTGTCAGACCAGGAGGCTATAGCTCTGCCACCTTCCACTGCAGATGGGATGTTGGTCAGACCAGGAGACATTCCCATGACAACGTTTAGCTCTAAGTGTCATGGGACTTGTCTGAAGGTAACCCAGTACCGGGCTGAAAAATGAATGGAAGTGAATGGGGCATTTCCACAACAAAGGTATAGGGCTAATTCCACTGTAAATATAGGTTCAATTTGTTTAGCTTTCTAATATCTCTCAGATATAGGACAGACACTTCAAAACCTACCTACTTTCGATTTATTTTGGGACTGTCTGTTATTTTGGGACTGCCAAATTCAAATGTTAAATTTTTTTAAATATATTATATATACAGGTGTCCTAAAATTCTAAATAAAATATTGAATAATAATCCTTGTTAAAACAATTCCATATGACCGTCTTAAAACAATTCCGTATGTTAGCTTATTAGAAACCCAGCCCCTTAGACCTTAGGTGGTTAATAAGTGGATAAGCTGTACAGTAATGGGCAGTCACTACCTTATTAACGAAGTGTGGTGAGCAGTTGAATCAAAGAGAGAGAAAAGACCATAGTGAAACAGTTATGAACAAATACATCCTGCCGCACTGGGTAGCACAGAGCAACATTTTAAGGGGCATTGCACTAATAATGGCGCTGACTAGGGAAACGTATCTGCTGTTCTTAGTGCCAGTCTATTCAAACTAAAACAATGTAACTAATAATGTCATCTTTATGCTTTCTTTAATAAAATAATGATTAAAAAAATACTCTTTCAAAATGCCTATGTTTATTTAGTTATGGATCCATAACGAATTACTATTGGAATAAAGATCAATGAACTACAGAAATATTGGAACAAAGTTGTCTAATGAAAGTAAGCAAATTGTTGCTTACTGGAAAATACTCTTTCAAACACACATGGTCACGTTGTACAGCAGCAAAATAAAGCTGAGTCACTCAATCATGTAGCCCAGCACCTACATAAAGCTGAGTCACTCAATCATGTAGCCCAGCACCTACATAAAGCTGAGTCACTCAATCATGTAGCCCAGCACCTACATAAAACTGAGTCACTCACTCATGTAGCCCAGCACCCACATAAAGCTGAGTGACTCACTCATGTAGCCCAGCACCTACATAAAGCTGAGTCACTCAATCATGAAGCCCAGCACCTACATAAAGCTGAGTCACTCAATCATGTAGCCCAGCACCTACATAAAGCTGAGTCACTCAATCATGTAACCCAGCACCTACATAAAGCTGAGTCACTCACTCATGTAGCCCAGCACCCACATAAAGCTGAGTCACTCAATCATGAAGCCCAGCACCCACATAAAGCTGAGTCACTCACTCATGTAGCCCAGCACCTACATAAAGCTGAGTCACTCAATCATGTAGCCCAGCACCTACATAAAGCTGAGTCACTCAATCATGTAGCCCAGCACCTACATAAAGCTGAGTGACTCACTCATTCATGGCTTTGGATCAAAATAAATAAGTACCAACATTCTTTCTGATAGTCTTTAATAAAGAAATGTTTTGGTTATCCCGACCTGGACAACATATACAGTATTATAATAGCCCATTATAGGCTATTAGCAGGACAATATACAGTGCCTTGCGAAAGTATTCGGCCCCCTTGAACTTTGCGACCTTTTACCACATTTCAGGCTTCAAACAGAAAGATATAAAACTGTATTTTTTTGTGAAGAATCAACAACAAGTGGGACACAATCATGAAGTGGAACGACATTTATTGGATATTTCAAACTTTTTTAACAAATCAAAAACTGAAAAATTGGGCGTGCAAAATTATTCAGCCCCCTTAAGTTAATACTTTGTAGCGCCACCTTTTGCTGCGATTACAGCTGTAAGTCGCTTGGGGTATGTCTCTATCAGTTTTGCACATTGAGAGACTGAATTTTTTTAAATTTTATTTAAAGAGCCTTTTGAAGTTAGAAGCAATAGGATTCGAAGCAAAAACCTACAACTATTTGAGCACTGTTTCACACTGCTCTGAGACAAGCATGAGGACTGGTCTTGATAAATCAATTAGATTTTTTATTTTCACTTAATCTCCACTTGGGTATTGGTTAGACCACAGTTATACAATTAGGGTGCAGAAATGTTATGCCCTTAATGTAACCTATATTTAACTAGGCAAGTCAGTTAAGAACAAATTCTTATTTACAAGGACAGCCTACTCCTTCCTCCCCGTCGAGGAATTGAACCCCAGTCTCCGCGTGCCCAGACATCACGTGGATTCTTTGGCTAAATAGCCAAGTACTGTAGCCTACTCCCGACCGTCACGTTGTACAGCGCCATATTTTCCATTCCATCCTAACGGAAACCCAGAGGGTTTTTCGTTGTTCATGGAATAGAAACACCATAATATTAGTCAAATTAATCATGCAAAATTTCTTAAAATCAGTTCTTACAAAAAAAGGTTTTAAATTCTCTAGTACAGCCACTATTGAAGACTATCAAATGCTTCTCAAATATGCCCTCTGGTGGTCAAACTAGCACTAACTAGCATTAATGGTACCAGTGGTTGGCACTTAAATAACGTGCCATACAATTCTGCGGCACTACGCAAGCTGTGCTGCAGTACGCAAACCACTGTAGGCTAGGTTGTAGCAACATCATGATGGGTATAGGAAAAATGCAAGTATCATTAACAGCCTAAACCTAAAGATGTTACATTGAACTGGGTGAATGGATTATGAAGGGAGGAGAGACTGGTGGTCAGGGAGGAGAGACTGGTGGTCAGGGAGGAGAGACAGGGAGGAGAGACAGGTGGTCAGGGAGGAGAGACAGGTGGTCAGGGAGGAGAAACAGGGAGGAGAGACAGGTGGTCAGGGAGGAGAGACAGGTGGTCAGGGAGGAGAGACACTTGTTCAGGGAGGAGAGACAGGTGGTCAGGGAGGAGAGACAGGTGGTCAGGGAGGAGAGACAGGGAGGAGAGACAGCTGTTCAGGGAGGGGAGACAGCTGGTCAGGGAGGAGAGACAGCTGGTCAGGGAGGAGAGACAGCTGGTCAGGGAGGAGAGACAGCTGGTCAGGGAGGAGAGACAGGGGGGAGAGACAGGTGGTCAGGGAGGAAAGACAGGCGGTCAGGGAGGAGAGACAGGCGGTCAGGGAGGAGAGACAGCTGGTCAGGGAGGAGAGACAGCTGGTCAGGGAGGAGAGACAGCTGGTCAGGGAGGAGAGACAGCTGGTCAGGGAGGAGAGACAGCTGGTCAGGGAGGAGAGACAGGTGGTCAGGGAGGAGAGACAGGAGGGAGAGACATGCGGTCAGGGAGGAGAGACAGGGAGGAGAGACAGGAAGGAGAGACAGGTGGTCAGGGAGGAGAGACAGGTGGTCAGGGAGGAGAGACAGGAGGGAGAGACAGATGGTCAGGGAGGAGAGAGAGCTAGTCAGGGAGGAGCGACAGAGAGGAGAGACAGCTGGTCAGGGAGGAGAGACAGCTGGTCAGGGAGGAGAGACAGCTGGTCAGGGAGGAAAGACAGGGAGGAGAGACAGCTGGTCAGGGAGGAGAGACAGGGAGGAGAGACAGGTGGTCAGGGAGGAAAGACAGGTGGTCAGGGAGGAGAGACAGGGAGGAGAGACAGGTGGTCAGGGAGGAGAGACGGGTGGTCAGGGAGGAGAGACAGCTGGTCAGGGATGAGAGACATGTGGTCAGGAAGGAGAGACAGGTGGTCAGGGAGGAGAGACAGGGAGGAGAGACAGGTGGTCAGGGAGGAGAGACAGGTGGTCAGGGAGGAGAGACATGTGGTCAGGGAGGAGAGACATGTGGTCAGGGAGGAGAGACAGGTGGTCAGGGAGGAGAGACAGGGAGGAGAGACAGCTGGTCAGGGAGGTGAGACAGGGAGGAGAGACAGGTGGTCAGGGAGGAAAGACAGGTGGTCAGTGAGGAGAGACAGGGAGGAGAGACAGGTGGTCAGGGAGGACAGACAGGTGGTCAGGGAGGAGAGACAGCTGGTCAGGGATGAGAGACATGTGGTCAGGGAGGAGAGACAGGTGGTCAGAGAGGAGAGACAGGTGGTCAGGGAGGAGAGACAGGTGGTCAGGGATGAGAGACATGTGGTCAGGGAGGAGAGACATGTGGTCAGGGAGCAGAGACAGGTGGTCAGGGAGGAGAGACAGGTGGTCAGGGAGGAGAGACAGCTGGTCAGGGAGGAGAGACAGCTGGTCAGGGAGGAGAGACAGCTGGTCAGGGAGGAGAGACAGCTGGTCAGGGAGGAGAGACAGCTGGTCAGGGAGGAGAGACAGCTGGTCAGGGAGGAGAGACAGGAGGGAGAGACAGCTGGTCAGGGAGGAGAGACAGGGAGGAGAGACAGCTGGTCAGGGAGGAGAGACATGGAGGAGAGACAGCTGGTCAGGGAGGAGAGACAGGAAGGAGAGACAGGTGGTCAGGGAGGAGAGACAGGTGGTCAGGGAGGAGAGACAGGAGGGAGAGACAGATGGTCAGGGAGGAGAGACAGCTAGTCAGGGAGGAGCGACAGGGAGGAGAGACAGCTGGTCAGGGAGGAGAGACAGGGAGGAGAGACAGCTGGTCAGGGAGGAGAGACAGGGAGGAGAGACAGCTGGTCAGGGAGGAGAGACAGGGAGGAGAGACAGGTGGTCAGGGAGGAAAGACAGGTGGTCAGGGAGGAAAGACAGGGAGGAGAGACAGGTGGTCAGGGAGGAGAGACGGGTGGTCAGGGAGGAGAGACGGGTGGTCAGGGAGGAGAGACAGCTGGTCAGGGATGAGAGACATGTGGTCAGGAAGGAGAGACAGGTGGTCAGGGAGGAGAGACAGGGAGGAGAGACAGGTGGTCAGGGAGGAGAGACAGGTGGTCAGGGAGGAGAGACATGTGGTCAGGGAGGAGAGACATGTGGTCAGGGAGGAGAGACAGGTGGTCAGGGAGGAGAGACAGGGAGGAGAGACAGCTGGTCAGGGAGGTGAGACAGGGAGGAGAGACAGGTGGTCAGGGAGGAAAGACAGGTGGTCAGTGAAGAGAGACAGGGAGGAGAGACAGGTGGTCAGGGAGGACAGACAGGTGGTCAGGGAGGAGAGACAGCTGGTCAGGGATGAGAGACATGTGGTCAGGGAGGAGAGACAGGTGGTCAGAGAGGAGAGACAGGTGGTCAGGGAGGAGAGACAGGTGGTCAGGGATGAGAGACATGTGGTCAGGGAGGAGAGACATGTGGTCAGGGAGCAGAGACAGGTGGTCAGGGAGGAGAGACAGGTGGTCAGGGAGGAGAGACAGCTGGTCAGGGAGGAGAGACAGCTGGTCAGGGAGGAGAGACAGCTGGTCAGGGAGGAGAGACAGCTGGTCAGGGAGGAGAGACAGCTGGTCAGGGAGGAGAGACAGCTGGTCAGGGAGGAGAGACAGGAGGGAGAGACAGCTGGTCAGGGAGGAGAGACAGGGAGGAGAGACAGCTGGTCAGGGAGGAGAGACATGGAGGAGAGACAGCTGGTCAGGGAGGAGAGACAGGAAGGAGAGACAGGTGGTCAGGGAGGAGAGACAGGTGGTCAGGGAGGAGAGACAGGAGGGAGAGACAGATGGTCAGGGAGGAGAGACAGCTAGTCAGGGAGGAGCGACAGGGAGGAGAGACAGCTGGTCAGGGAGGAGAGACAGGGAGGAGAGACAGCTGGTCAGGGAGGAGAGACAGGGAGGAGAGACAGCTGGTCAGGGAGGAGAGACAGGGAGGAGAGACAGGTGGTCAGGGAGGAAAGACAGGTGGTCAGGGAGGAAAGACAGGGAGGAGAGACAGGTGGTCAGGGAGGAGAGACGGGTGGTCAGGGAGGAGAGACGGGTGGTCAGGGAGGAGAGACAGCTGGTCAGGGATGAGAGACATGTGGTCAGGAAGGAGAGACAGGTGGTCAGGGAGGAGAGACAGGGAGGAGAGACAGGTGGTCAGGGAGGAGAGACAGGTGGTCAGGGAGGAGAGACATGTGGTCAGGGAGGAGAGACATGTGGTCAGGGAGGAGAGACAGGTGGTCAGGGAGGAGAGACAGGTGGTCAGGGAGGAGAGACAGGGAGGAGAGACAGCTGGTCAGGGAGGAGAGACAGGGAGGAGAGACAGGTGGTCAGGGAGGAAAGACAGGTGGTCAGGGAGGAGAGACAGGTGGTCAGGGAGGAGAGACAGGTGGTCAGGGATGAGAGACATGTGGTCAGGGAGGAGAGACATGTGGTCAGGGAGGAGAGACAGGTGGTCAGGGAGGAGAGACAGGTGGTCAGGGAGGAGAGACAGGTGGTCAGGGAGGAGAGACAGCTGGTCAGGGAGGAGAGACAGCTGGTCAGGGAGGAGAGACAGGAGGGAGAGACATGCGGTCAGGGAGGAGAGACATGGAGGAGAGACAGCTGGTCAGGGAGGAGAGACAGCTGGTCAGGGAGGAGAGACAGGAAGGAGAGACAGGTGGTCAGGGAGGAGAGACAGGAGGGAGAGACAGCTGGTCAGGGAGGAGAGACAGCTGGTCAGGGAGGAGAGACAGGTGGTCAGGGAGGAGAGACAGGTGGTCAGGGAGGAGAGACATGTGGTCAGGGAGGAGAGACATGTGGTCAGGGAGCAGAGACAGGTGGTCAGGGAGGAGAGACAGCTGGTCAGGGAGGAGAGAGTTAAGAGAAAGGGCCCTGTCAGCATCATATGAGATTTCTTTGAGAAAGCATGAAGGGAAACATCAATATGCAGTGTGTGAGTGTATGGCTGAGTGTATGGCTGAGTGTATGGCTGAGTGTATGGCTGAGTGTATGGCTGAGTGTATGGCTGAGTGTATGGCTGGGTGTATGGCTGGGTGTATGGCTGAGTGTATGGCTGGGTGTATGGCTGAGTGTATGGCTGAGTGTATGGCTGAGTGTATGGCTGAGTGTATGGCTGAGTGTATGGCTGAGTGTATGGCTGGGTGTATGACTGGGTGTATGGCTGGGTGTATGGCTGGGTGTATGGCTGAGTGTATGACTGGGTGTATGGCTGGGTGTATGCCTGGGTGTATGGCTGAGTGTATGACTGGGTGTATGGCTGAGTGTATGGCTGAGTGTATGGCTGAGTGTATGGCTGGGTGTATGCCTGGGTGTATGGCTGGGTGTATGGCTGGGTGTATGGCTGGGTGTATGGCTGGGTGTATGGCTGGGTGTATGGCTGAGTGTATGGCTGAGTGTATGGCTGGGTGTATGCCTGGGTGTATGGCTGGGTGTATGGCTGGGTGTATGGCTGGGTGTATGGCTGGGTGTATGGCTGGGTGTATGGCTGAGTGTATGGCTGAGTGTATGGCTGGGTGCATGGCTGAGTGTATGGCTGAGTGTATGGCTGGGTGTATGGCTGGGTGTATGGCTGAGTGTATGACTGAGTGTATGGCTGAGTGTATGACTGAGTGTATGGCTGAGTGTATGGCTGAGTGTATGGCTGGGTGTATGGCTGGGTGTATGGCTGAGTGTATGGCTGGGTGTATGGCTGGGTGTATGGCTGGGTGTATGGCTGGGTGTATGGCTGGGTGTATGGCTGAGTGTATGGCTGAGTGTATGGCTGGGTGTATGGCAGGGAACAAATCATTAGACAAAGTTGTTTGTGTGTTGGTGTGTGTTACCGGTTACCTCAGAGAGAGCCTTGGCCTCCTGTAGCAGTGCCAACACGTCTGTCTTGGTGGTCACGGAGGCCAGGACCGCCTGCAGCTTACTCTGCTCCACCGGAGAGCCAGCCAGCACTGTCAAACTGCAGTGGAAACAGACCATTCCAATATGGGCTGTGACTTACTGCTTTACTCGTGTGTCTGTCTCTGTGTGTGAGTGTGTGTGTGTCTCTGTCTGTCTGTCTACAACCTTTGGAGGATTTACGTATTGTATATTTGAATCCAATTGTAGAAATAGTATAGACAGGGTTGGTGTTCGCACGTACCTGATGGACCGGTTCTGAATATCTGCTTGCTGCCAGTTGGTTTTCCTCTGAATGGGGTCCAGGCTGGCCCCGGCATCCGCCCAGCTGGCCCTGGTCGGGTGCACCCCGGTGGGGTTAGCAGACGGGGAACAGCCCCCTGTTTGGTTCTGAACAACCTCTGTGGGCCTGGCTGGGTGTATCTCCAGCGACGTCTTAATGGTGGCGTTGGTCTCTGGGTCGCTGGAGAAGTCATCGGTGCAGAGCTTGTCCAGGTCGGGCATGCTAAGGGCCCTGAGCTCCCTCAGTCTGGACCGGGACAGGTTGGCATGACCTCGGGCCTGGCGACTCCGCATTACCGGAGGCGTCTGAGGGGTTACAACTCCTGGGGAGATTCTGGGACTTTCTCCATCTGCAAGTTTGTCCTGGATATGTCCGAGGGGAGCTTCGCTAGTGCTGCAGCTTTGCGTCAACAGGTCAAAGTTTGTGAGGGTCAGGCTCGACGGTGACTTGCGAAGCTGAGGCGACATTGGGGTCAAGGGGGTTAATGCGTTGAAGTTGTCGATGCACGAACTGAAGCTCCTTCGTAGCGAGCGACAGTCTATGGAGCTCACCGATCCAGACATGTAGCCAGACAGTCTCCGGCTGAGAGGTGGCTTCAACGTTGCTGTCAGAGCAAAGGACTGGATGTCGATGCATTTGAGCACTGGCTTGTCGAAGCTGGCCAGGTTCTCAAAGGACTTGATCCTCTGGCGGACAGAGAAGGGGTTTGGGTCCCCTGAGACGCTGTTGTCTGTGGAGAAACTACGACGCTCCATCGCCTTCAGTTTGGACTTGTTTCCTTTGAGGCTCTCAGTTTCATCCGTCTCTGTTATACTACAGTTCATGTGAGAGATGTCTATGGGACCATTGCTCATAGGCAAAGGAACCCCATCTACGGATTCTAGGACTATTGAGTTCACTGCTGATTCACTGGTAATGTTGTTGACCTTTTCAAGATTATACACCGAGCAAGGGGTTGCAGGGGTTCCTGACCATCGACTGGTCTCTACTGGATTTCCATTGACCTGATCCTTGTGTTGAGTAATATTTTTGGTATGAGGAATTGAGTAATCGTTTGAATACACAACTTCCTTTGGTGCCAGAACTGGTGTAGGCATGGAGGAGGGAGATGAGGATGAGAGTCGCACCTCGATGAAGGTCCTCTGGGTAGTTAGGACTGGCTCTGGTCGTTCTTTTGACTTGGCCACTGCCAAAATCCCTTGCTCCACCTCTTTGTGTAGACGTTGCTCCTCTACCTTCATCTTGGTAGTTGATTGTGATTGGCTGATTGGTTCTGGCGTAGTAGTGGTTGTGGGGTTGTCCTGGCCTCCATCTGTTACGGGCGTGGCAGGGCTACTACTACTACTGCTGCTCCGGTCTTGCTGTTTATTCTTTAGGCTGCTGGTTATGGCTGCCTTTCTGATAAGCAGAGGGGAATCCACGTTCCTGGTTTGCAGGGGGGAGCCCACCTTCTTGGCTTGCAGTTTGGGGGACTGGAGCGGAGAAGTGTTGTTGGCTTTCCTCAGAACCGACGGACTTTCTGCTCTGGCTGGTTTTGGGGAAAGTTGCTCCTGGGGTTTGGTTTTACTCTTGATGTTGAGCCCCTTCATTTTGGGTGCAGTGCTGCTGGTCTTCTGGACTTTGTCATTGACTCTGAGCCTGCTGCTACTGCTGGATAGAGGACTGTCTGTTGAAATGTTGTTGACTGATTTGGGACCGGATGTCCTGAGAGAGGGACTATTAGGGTTATTCTGGACCAGCCTGAGGTCCAGGGATGTTAAGGGAACTTTCTCTCTCTCCCTGTCTCTTGTTGTTAGCGATATTGACAAGGGAACTTTCTCTCTCTCCCTGTCTCTTGTTGTTAGCGATGTTGATGAGGGAACTTTCTCTCTCTCACTGTCTCTTGTTGTTAGCGATGTTGATGAGGGAACTTTCTCTCTCTCCCTGTCTCTTGTTGTTAGCGATATTGACGAGGGAACTTTCTCTCTCTCCCTGTCTCTTGTTGTTAGCGATGTTGATGAGGGAACTTTCTCTCTCTCACCGTCTCTGGTTGTTAGCGATGTTGACGAGGGAACCGTCTCTCTCTCACTGTCTCTTGTTGTTAGCGATGTTGACGAGGGAACTTTCTCTCTCTCACTGTCTCTTGTTGTTAGCGATGTTGATGAGGGAACTTTCTCTCTCTCACTGTCTCTTGTTGTTAGCGATGTTGACGAGGGAACCTTCTCTCTCTCACTGTCTCTTGTTGTTAGCGATGTTGACGAGGGAACTTTCTCTCTCTCCCTGTCTCTGGTTGTTAGCGATGTTGACGAGGGAACTTTCTCTCTCTCACTGTCTCTTGTTGTTAGCGATGTTGACGAGGGAACCTTCTCTCTCTCCCTGTCTCTTGTTGTTAGCGATGTTGACGAGGGAACTTTCTCTCTCTCCCTGTCTCTTGTTGTTAGCGATGTTGACGAGGGAACTTTCTCTCTCTCCCTGTCTCTTGTTGTTAGCGATGTTGACGAGGGAACTTTCTCTTTCTCCCTGTCTCTTGTTGTTAGCGATGTTGACGAGGGAACTTTCTCTCTCTCCCTGTCTCTTGTTGTTAGCGATGTTGACGAGGGAACTTTCTCTTTCTCCCTGTCTCTTGTTGTTAGCGATGTTGACGAGGGAACTTTCTCTCTCTCCCTGTCTCTTGTTGTTAGCGATGTTGACGAGGGAACCTTCTCTCTCTCACTGTCTCTTGTTGTTAGCGATGTTGACAATGGTTTAGATGCGCCTGACCAGACATTGCTATAGTTGGATGGATTTGCCTCCCCCACCGTTGAGTGGGATGATGACGATTGTGTGTTAGATAGTTTTCCTAAAGCCGCAGCCGGTGAAACGTTTGTACGGAGTCGGGCTGACCTCTCCTGACTCTGTCGCGCGATGTTGTGGCTAGCCGCTGCAATGGGGGTAGTGCAGACGCTTAATGAAGGAGGATGGCCAGGTTTTATTGGATGTGTTATAACAGTGTCACAAACCCTGTTGACACCACTTTCTGAAGGCCCTGCAGGGCTTGTAGTGGGCACAGAATCTGTGTCGTTGGAAGACTGGCGGGGCATTTCTTGGCAAGGGAAACCTTTGGCCTCCACAACCAGAAAGGCACCTGAGGATTGAGAGCCAGAGGCAGGCAGACCCTGAGACAGTGAGGGGAATGGTTTCTGATCGGGGTTGGATTGGGTTGTTACAACAGAGCAGTCTTCGTTTTGCTGGGAGGCCGCTGAAGTAGTAGTGACAGTGGAGGAGGAGGAAGCAGCCGAGTCTAGTGCTACATCAAAGGGCCTCGTCTCCTTTGTACTGTGGCTGCCGTCAGAGCCAGAGATAGAGATATGGAGCTGTGGAGACAATGGCCCATCTGTTAGGTGAGTCAGCCCTGCCTGACTCAGAGTGCTGGGCCGCTGGGCCTCACTGTAACAAATCTCCACTTCCTCCTCATCAGAATCCGTGTCCTGGGGCTCAGCGCCGACACTGCGGCTCGCCGGTTTGTTATCGCCGGCAGCGCCACGGCTGTTGTCGGTGGCAGTGTCTTCGCCCTCTGAATCACTGTCGCCGACCATGTCGTACATGTTGCAGTTGGAATCGGCTACAGAGGCACCGGGGGGTCTCTCCACCCTATTCTTCCCCTCGTCTGTGAGATTACTGCTAACGTTTCTGGAGTATTTGTTCAAGAATGTTTTACCCACAGGCAAGAGGCAGCATTTCATTCCAGAGTCCAAGACAGAGAAGTCCAACTGACTGGGCAATGTTGGAGGAGTCTGAACTGTGCTTTTCTCATTCTCTGGCAGGGCCTTGCTGTCTACAGCTGACTTACAGGCCATAGTCTCAGTATGTTGTGCTTCTGAAGGGGCTTTGAGGGTATTGGAAGAGAGGACGCTCTTTACATCGGAGGAGCTTAGTCTGGTCATGACGTCATCAATGTAGGTGACCGGTATATCATTGCTGTGGTTGTGGTTGATTGGGGTTGTGGGTTTGGGATTGTGATTGGTCGGTGAGGAGGAGGAGGGACTTCCTGGATTTGGAGCCCCCCCATTGGAGGGACCCATGACATCACAACTCCCCGATGACATCACGAGGCTGGACAGGCGATCTACAGCTGTATGAGGAGAGATGAATTAATTACTTCAGAGGCAGTCAGGTTTTAGTTGTGTGACACTTACTGTTAAATTGCTCTTCAAACTACACTGTATACCTACAGTGTAGTAAGCCTAACACTGTAATTCCTACAGAAACAGCATGGATAACATTATTCTAGTAATTACATTTTTACTAAAGTGCAATTTAGCAACATGTTAAAACAAAACACATGTTTTGAAATCAACTCTTCACATAAAATAACAAGTACTATACTCATTCTGTCATTCTTCAACTGAACGAGACATTTATTTCAGCAACCTCGTCAGTATTTAATGGCATATTCAATAATACTAATCACATGACCGAATGCACCAATAACGTCAGACATACCAGGAAGTAGGTTGACATACTGAATCTGTTTAACAAATCAACATTCCTTTGACGCCAGCGCATTTCCACTGACCTGGATTCCCAATATCTAAAAAGGCTTTGGAAAAGCTCTCGGATCAAATGACAAATTCCTCACATCTGATGTGGAAAGGATTTTGTGGATCGAACCAACAGAAGCAAGTCTGTTGTAGCCTGGTTAAACCAGACTGAAAGCTGTGTTCACCATGGTTTCACAGAGCATCAATTTGGATTCCAGGCTTGGTCTGTTGTGCATTAAGTTAAAAAATGATGAATGCAATGGATGACAAATACACTGTTATTGTATGGCGGGCGTCATGCTTCACAAAGAAGAGGGTGGTTTGATCTTCACACTTCCCACAGAGAGACAGGCAGACAGTGACACACATGCAGACAGACAGATTATTAGGCACACACAGTTAGGCTACTCTTCTTCAGATTAGGTTAGTTGTTGTTGTTGTTGTTGTGAGTGCCGAGGCTATCATCCCATGTACAAGGTGCACCTGTGTAATTATCCACCTGTGTTGAATCAGCTTCTTGATATGCCACCCCTGTCTGAATTGATTATCTTGGCAAAGGAGAAATGCTCACTAACAGGGAGGTAAACGGTGTGGTTACAGAAAGATAGTAACCAATAAGCAACAAAATAACAACAACAACAACAAAAGCTATGCAAAATCTAATGTCAGCTCATGCTAGCTAACAAGGCATGTGACAGCGGGGGGACTTCTACGAACTTCTACGGATCTACAACTGATAGGTTTAGTTCAATTCCGGTACCGTTCCTAACATTCCCTGATTTCCCAGAAATCCTGGCTGGAAAATTCCCGGAATCTAGAGGAAATAAGCAGGAAGTCCAGAATCCTCAAACCAGGATTTCTGGGAATTTTGGGAAAGTTAGTGGAATTTTTCAACCCTTGGTCAACTACTGGTCACTACTGGTCAACTACTGGTCACTACTGGTCAACATTGGTCAACTTCTAGTCAACTACTGGTCACTACTGGTCAACTACTGGTCACTACTGGTCAACTACTGGTCAACTTCTAGTCAACTACTGGTCACTACTGGTCAACCACTGGTCACTACTGGTCAACTACTGGTCAACTTCTAGTCAACTACTGGTCACTACTGGTCAACCACTGGTCACTACTGGTCAACTACTGGTCAACTACTGAGGTAAATAAATGGATAGTCACCATGGATACAAAGCCAGCAGCGTGCTGTTCCCTTTGGGGTGCAGGGTTAGGGTTCTGCCAGCAGAGGGCAGACTGCTGAGGTCCTATGTCTTAGGGAAGGCAGCATTAGGGGAGGATGGAAGGGGCAACAGGAAGACAGACTGTGCTGTTAGTGACTAGTCAGTGGCGGTAGTCAAGGATCCTTTACAGGGATAGCTTGGTCAAGTTTCATCTTGTTTTTTTCGAACTAGGGTTTTACCATTCAAGTGATCTATCCTTATAATTAAATACGCTTCCTTTAATTCCTCCGATTGGATAGGTGGAGAGCTATGCGACGGTCACAGCCTTGCTTACATCCATCAATTTGTGCATCAATGATTACTTCAAGGAAGAAGAAAGAACAGAAGGTTATTTTGTATGTTTTATTTCAACACCACAGGTGATGTGGAGAGTCTCTGATCACTCCAGGTGAGCTCATGAGTGCTGTGCAGTTTTTTTTTTTTTTTTTTTTTTAAAGATTTGTTGTTATTTTAGTTAGTATTCAGGTGGAAACAGTTCAAGAGCCCTGGTTGTTATAATGATGTCATAGGGATGACATAACATGATATTACAGACTATGACCACTGTCAGAATACTGACTGGCATGAAAACCCCTTTTCATGCTATCTGGGGGTAAGTCAATATTTGTAATGTTTCAAGCTTTAGTTATAAGTTATAAAGAAACTGAAAAAGGTGGTTGTGATAAGCTGTTATAAGCTGTTACGGCACGTTTTTAATAACACAGATGTCATCGCATGACAGGTCTTATGAAGGTGTAACGTCAAATCACAGGTCTGCAGGATGACACATAGACTCACCTGACATGGGCCTCTTGACCTCCAGCGCGAGGGTCACGGGAAGGTTGTGCATGAGCTCACAGATGTCGTGATAGGACGAGGAGCACGTGGGCGTGTCCCCAATCGACACGATCTCGTCTCCCACACACATCCTGCCCCGGGATTCCTGCAACCAGGCCATAAAGTGTCACATCTCAAAAGGTACCGTGTATGAGGTCATAAAAAAGGGACGGTGGAGAGGATCGAACAAAGCAACGTTTTGTAAAGAAGAATGGAGACATTAGGGAAGGAACAGCAGGCTAAATACTTTTACTGACGTACGACTGGCTGATTGTATCAGTGTAGTGCAGTTAGATACATATTGTCTGGCTGATTGTATCAATGTAGTGCAGTTAGATACATATTGTCTGGTTGATTGTATCACTGTACTGCAGTTAGATACATATTGTCTGGCTGACTGTATCAGTGTAGTGCAGTTAGATACATATTGTCTGGCTGATTGTATCAGTGTAGTGCAGTTAGATACATATTGTCTGGCTGATTGTATCAGTGTAGTGCAGTTAGATACATATTGTCTGGTTGATTGTATCAGTGTAGTGCAGTTAGATACATATTGTCTGGCTGATTGTATCAGTGTACTACAGTTAGATACATATTGTCTGGTTGATTGTATCAGTGTAGTGCAGTTAGATACATATTGTCTGGCTGATTGTATCAGTGTAGTGCAGTTAGATACATATTGTCTGGCTGATTGTATCAGTGTAGTGCAGTTAGATACATATTGTCTGGCTGATTGTATCAGTGTAGTGCAGTTAGATACATATTGTCTGGCTGATTGTATCAGTGTAGTGCAGTTAGATACATATTGTCTGGCTGATTGTATCAGTGTAGTGCAGTTAGATACATATTGTCTGGCTGATTGTATCAGTGTACTGCAGTTAGATACATATTGTCTGGCTGATTGTATCAGTGTAGTGCAGTTAGATACATATTGTCTGGCTGATTGTATCAGTGTAGTGCAGTTAGATACATATTGTCTGGCTGATTGTATCAGTGTACTACAGTTAGATACATATTGTCTGGCTGACTGTATCAGTGTACTGCAGTTAGATACATATTGTCTGGCTGATTGTATCAGTGTAGTGCAGTTAGATACATATTGTCTGGCTGATTGTATCAGTGTAGTGCAGTTAGATACATTTTGTCTGGCTGACTGACTTTTGATTATCTCCTGGTACCAGTGTTAACATGGATGACTTGTGATGTCTGTGTACTATTGACATGAGCCTGGAATCCAAAACTGATATGGTGAAATAACAGTTTGGATTCCGGGCCGGGAAAAACAACGTACTCTCTCGGCCGCTCCTCCAAGCCTCAATCCAGTGATCACCACCTTCAGAGGAGAGGATCTGATCTCCAGGTCCAGACCGAAGGACTCTTCCTCACTCCTCCTCAGGACCACCTTGTCGATGGTGCAGTGAGCTGGCTCCTCCCCCGCCAGCTCGCTGCAGGCCTCGCCCTTCTTACAGAGGAGGTTGGGCTTACAACCAGGCCGTCCCAGGGAGTGGCTGGAGGCTAGCGCAGGCTGAGGGGCCAGAGACTGGGAGGATGGGGAGGTCGGACACTCCTCTCCTTTGGTTCTCTGGTTCTGGTTCTGCTGATTGGTTGGCTGGATGGGCGGGGCCTCGATGCTCAGCATACTCTTGACGCGTGTCACAGCCTTGTGTTCCAGCTTAGGGGAGTGCTTGGGCTCCAGGGGGCCCTGAGGGTCCATCCTCACACCCAGGTTACTGGGGCCTGTCGTGGGGAAAGACCCTCCTCCTCCCCCGGGGGTCTGGTGGTGGTCCGACCGGCGGATAGGCATGAAGGGTGATTCTGCGCCGGAGGAAGGAACGAAACCGACCCCTTCCTGTGACTCCAGAGAATTACTATGAAGCAGGACATGTGGGCCTTCACTCTCTTCAGCCAACTCCACTGATGACGTAGAGATCATGATGTCAGAGTCAGCAACCACCCCCATGGCGGTAACACGACCAGCGACCTGGCGGAAGGGCAGGGTAACTAGAAAGAGAGAACGAGAGAGAGAGAGAAAGAGAGAGGGAGCGAATGAAAGGAGAGGGTTTAACACGCGTCCAGATATTGCACAGGAACTGACTTGCTGATCCCAATAAGTCTCATAAAAGACAGAAAACACAACATTTTTGACCAACACGATATCTTCATCATATCCTCACCAGCGTCTTCATCATCGCTGACCTCATCGTCACGGCAGACGACTCGTCTCTGTCGGAGCAGTGGACTGCGGACGGAGCTGCTCCCAGGACTACACATGCTGGGCTGGCGCTGGGTGGTCTCCACTGGCCGGTTCAACACCGGGACACCGGGAGCCTTATCATCTGTTCTGACCTCCACTCCTACACCAGAGGCATCTTTTAACCCTGCCACCAGAGGAAGACAGAGACAGAGATGTCAGGTGAAACTGAACATCAATGGTTTCGGGAAAACAAAATGGTGGTTTACCCAGCTGCTGAATAGATTGATGTATGGTTCTTATAGCTATACTATAACACAACATTAGTAAACTGTTCTCTCTGGTCCTGGCAGTTAAGAGACTAATTTGGGGACTCTCTAGCCCCAGCAGAAGCTACCATCTCCCGGTCGTTCACCCCTCTGGTCATGGCCACTCCATTGCTAAGGGGGTTGCTAGGGACCCTTATCACATCGTGGGGTGAACCAATCACAGGCCTTACCTGGTGGTTTTCAAACCCCCTACTTCTGTCCCTGGACTCAGTCTCCAGCAGGCAGCTCTCTCATGAACCTCTGCCCGGGAACATCACACATTTGGACCGCTCGCCAACCTAACATTTTCCTTCTCCACATGGACAAGCCTTCCGTCTGTCGGTCACTGACCAGTAAAACCCTTATACTAGTCCCCTCTTGTTACGTTGGAGTGTGTCTAAATGTGTGTGTGTGTGTTAATGTGTGTGTGTGTGTGTGTGTGTTAATGTGTGTGTGTGTGTGTTAATGTGTGTGTGTGTGTGTGTTAATGTGTGTGTGTGTGTTAATGTGTGTGTGTTAATGTGTGTGTGTGTGTTAATGTGTGTGTGTGTGTGTTAATGTGTGTGTGTGTGTGTGTGTGTGTTAATGTGTGTGTGTGTGTGTTAATGTGTGTGTGTGTGTGTTAATGTGTGTGTGTGTGTGTGTGTTAATGTGTGTGTGTGTGTTAATGTGTGTGTGTGTGTTAATGTGTGTGTGTGTGTGTGCGTTAATGTGTGTGTGTGCGTTAATGTGTGTGTGTGTGTTAATGTGTGTGTGTGTGTGTGTGTGTATGTGTTAATGTGTGTGTGTGTGTGTGTGTGTGTGTATAATAAAGTGTGTTTTGTAAACTTGTTTCCTACTAGTCATTACCATGAACCGGGACTGTTGTAGCTAGATCTAAACTAGCTACAGGGTAGCCTAGTGGTTCGAGCGTTGGACTAGTAACCGAAAGGTTGCAAGTTCATATCCCCGAGCTGACAAGGTACTAATCTGTCGTTCTGCCCCTGAACAGGCAGTTAACCCACTGTTCCTAGGCCGTCATTGAAAATGAGAATTTGTTCTTAACTGACTTGCCTAGCTATATCTAAACCAGACCAGTTGTACCTATATCTAAACCAGGCCAGTTGTAGCTATATCTAAACCAGGCCAGTTGTAGCTATATCTAAACCAGGACAGTTGTAGCTAGATCTAAACCAGGACAGTTGTAGCTAGATCTAAACCAGGACAGTTGTAGCTAGATCTAAACCAGGACAGTTGTAGCTAGATCTAAACCAGGACAGTTGTAGCTAGATCTAAACCAGGACAGTTGTAGCTAGATCTAAACCAGGACAGTTGTAGCTAGATCTAAACCAGGACAGTTGTAGCTAGATCTAAACCAGGCCAGCTGTAGCTATATCTAAACCAGGACAGCTGTAGCTATATCTAAACCAGGCCAGCTGTAGCTATATCTAAACCAGGCCAGCTGTAGCTATATCTAAACCAGGCCAGTTGTAGCTATATCTAAACCAGGCCAGTTGTAGCTATAGCTAAACCAGGCCAGTTGTAGCTATAGCTAAACCAGGACAGTTGTAGCTATATCTAAACCAGGACAGCAGTAGCTATATCTAAACCAGGACAGCTGTAGCTATATCTAAACCAGGACAGCTGTAGTTAGATCTAAACCAGGACAGCTGTAGCTATATCTAAACCAGGACAGTTGTAGCTAGATCTAAACCAGGACAGTTGTAGCTAGATCTAAACCAGGACAGTTGTAGCTAGATCTAAACCAGGACAGTTGTAGCTAGATCTAAACCAGGACAGTTGTAGCTATATCTAAACCAGGACAGTTGTACCTTGATCTAAACCGGCACCTCTTACTGAGACCACGATCAGTTGTTGGCACTCTTTTTCATATACCATTTGGATGTGGAATAGAGGAAATGGACTGTACCATGTGGCTGAGTGGCGGGGGTGTCGTCTATTGAGGTGTTACAGCTCCTGTGGTGGAGCATGTCGTCATCACTGGATCCCATCGCAGTGGTTTCCGACAGCGACGAATGACTGGTTACTTCCTGGGAAAAGTACTGAGATAGCTCCGCCTCCGAACTCAGAGACCCTTGCTGCTCAGAAAGAGAGAGATTACATTAAAGCCAGAGGAACACCTACATTCGTGTAAGAAGGAGGACTCGAAGCCTTGAGTGTTCCATCTACCCCATTTGTCCTATGAATCTAATGGGAGTCTGAAAGCAAAAGGAACTCTGCTGAAGAGGAAGAATAGTTGAGGTCAAGGTCTTGTCTCAACCCAATATGATTCAGCTGCAAAAACATTGGTGATTCCTAACAATAGTGAATGGATATTGACTGGTGATCGATCGATTGATTGGTTCATGTATTGATAGATCGATTGGATTGATATATTGATTGTTGTGTGTAATGTATCGTACCCTGCTGGCGGGCTCCAGGAACCTCTTCATGGTCCAGCTGAGGGAAGAGCCATCTGCCTGTTTGGCCTTCACTGTGAGGGAGGGGCTCTTCGAGGGCATGCCTAGAGGTCAGAGGAAACAGGTTAGACTAGAATCACATTCACTCAACAACCTGACTCCAACATAGATATCACAACAGACTATGATACCAGGTAAGCACTGCTAAGCGCTGGCGATAAGAAATATAGGTTTGGGGGTGTGTAAGAAATATTTTGGCTATTTTCACAACCAGAATTATGGTCACAGTAGCAAGCGGTGAAACACAACACGTTGTGGGTGTGTCGAGGCCCCTCACTGGCCAATCAGAACGTGTTCCATGGGTAAATATGTGGTTGCTTCAAGTTGTGTATTTCAAATAAAATAAAATCTAATCTAATTTTATTTGTCACATGCGCCGAATACAACAGGTGTAGAACTTAGTGAAATGCTTACTTTACAAGCCCTTAACCAACAATGCTTAAAGAAGTTTTAATTTGAAAAAAATAATAAAAAGTGCTAAAAGTGTAAGGGGTGGTGTGACGTTCGTCATAGGGAGTAGACCAAGATGCAGCGTGGTATGTTTCCATCCTTTATTTTAGAAATTAAAACTTCAAAGAACAAAACAAAACAACCGAACCGTGAAGCGAATAATAATGCTCACTGGCAACTAGACAAGATCCCACAAAGCACAATGGGAAAATGGCTACCTAAATATGATCCCCAATCAGAGACAATGATAAACAGCTGCCTCTGATTGGGAACCATATCAGGCCCCCATAGAAATACAATTCCCCTAGATAACCCACTCTAAATCACAGCCCGACACAACCAACATAGAGAATAAACAGCTCTCTATGGTCAGGGTGGGTAATCGGTGGCAGGAAGTCAGACGCAGGAGAGCAGAACTTGGTAATAGCCGGAGCAGTTTAATAGCAAAACCCACGGCATAAAAATAACAACAATAATCGGGTACAAAAACCCGTCGGGCACCAAACAACGCGTGCACAAGCACTTACAATAAACAATCCCACACAAAGACATGGAGGGGAACAGAGGGTTCAATACGCAACAAATGATTGAGGGAATTGAAACCAGGTGTGAGAAGAAACAAAGACAAAACAAATGGAAAATGAAAAGTGGATCGATGATGGCTAGAAGACTGGCGACGGGGACCGCCGAGAGCCGCACGGACAAGGAGAGGACTCGACTTCGACGGGAGTCGTGACAGAAAGTAACAAATAATTAAACAGTGGCAGTAAAATGAAAAGCTACGGAGTCAATGTGGAGGCTATATACAGGGGGTACCGGTACAGAGTCAATGTGGAGACTATATACAGGGGGTACCGGTACAGAGTCAATGTGGAGACTATATACAGGGGGTACCAGTACAGAGTCAATGTGGAGGCTATATACAGGGGGTACCGGTACAGAGTCAATGTGGAGGCTATATACAGGGGGTACCGGTACAGAGTCAATGTGGAGGCTATATACAGGGGGTACCGGTACAGAGTCAGTGTGGAGGCTATATACAGGGTGTTACGGTACAGAGTCAATGTGGAGTCTATATACAGGGAGACCGGTACAGAGTCAGTGTGGAGGCTATATACAGGGGGTACCGGTACAGAGTCAATGTGGAGGCTATATACAGGGGGTACCGGTACAGAGTCAGTGTGGAGGCTATATACAGAGGGTAAACTGTGTACACATAGGGTTACAAGCCATTAGGAATAACATTCCCACATCACAAATTACTCAGCTTCTGTCCATTGTATTGCTGTACGAGGAAGATTCTCCAGATTCTCTGCAGGTGATATGGCATTATAGGATTAAGTAGTTTGGAGGAGCCTGTCTTTGGTAATCGGAAAAGGGGCGTTATTTGAAAACGGGGATGGATAGCCTACTTGAAAAAGTGAAATGCAGGGACAGTTTGTTAAGAACTTGAGTGAAGACCCAAAAGCGGTTTTAACAGAAAACAGAGTTCTTTAATGAAAATACAGGAATGGCATAAATCCTCTTCCAACGTTGTCAGCGGAACAAAAAGAACGTTAGTATAGTGCAGGATGCTCCTGCCAGGCAGACTCCGACAGGACAGGACAAGGTGGAAGCAAACGAGACGACAGCTTGCTTCTGGCATCAAAAAACACAAACAAGAATCAGACACTGAAAGTAGCAGGAACAGAGAGAGAAATAGAGACCTAATCAGAGGGGGAAGAGAGAACAGGTGGGGAAGAGTGAAAGAGCTAGTTAGGGCAGATGTAGAACAGCTGAGGAATGAGAGACAGAGAAGGTAACCTAAAAAGACCAGCAGAGAGAGAGAATGAAGAGAAAGGACAGGAACAGACATAACAAGACATGACAGTACCCCCACTCACCGAGCGCCTCCTGGCGCACTCGAGGAGGAAACCTGGCGGCAACGGAGGAAATCATCGATCAGCGAACGGTCCAGCACGTCCCGAGAGGGAACCCAACTCCTCTCCTCAGGACCGTACCCCTCCCAATCCACTAGGTACTGATGACCACGGCCCCGAGGGCGCATGTCCAAAATCTTACGAACCCTGTAGATGGGTGCGCCCTCGACAAGGATGGGGGGGGGAGGGACGAGCGGGGCGCGAAGAACGGGCTTAACACAGGAGACATGGAAGACCGGGTGAACGCGACGAAGATAGCGCGGGAGAAGAAGTCGCACTGCGACAGGATTAATGACCTGGGAAATACGGAACGGACCAATGAACCGCGGGGCCAACTTGCGAGAAGCTGTCTTAAGGGGAAGGTTCTGAGTGGAGAGCCATACTCTCTGACCGCAACAATATCTAGGACTCTTGGTCCTACGCTTATTAGCGGCCCTCACAGTCTGCGCCCTATTACGGCAAAGTGCCGACCTGACCCCCTTCCAGGTGCGCTCGCAACGCTGGACAAAAGCCTGAGCGGAGGGGACGCAGGACTCGGCGAGCTGAGATGAGAACAGCGGAGGCTGGTACCCGAGGCTACACTGAAAAGGGGATAGACCGGTAGCAGACGAGGGAAGCGAGTTGTGGGCGTACTCTGCCCAGGGGAGCTGTTCTGACCAAGACGCAGGGTTACGAAAAGAAAGACTGCGTAAAATGCGACCAACAGTCTGATTGGCCCGTTCGGCTTGACCGTTAGACTGGGGATGAAAGCCGGACGAGAGACTGACGGAAGCCCCAATCAAACGGCAAAACTCCCTCCAAAATTGAGACGTGAACTGCGGGCCTCTGTCGGAAACGACGTCAGACGGAAGGCCATGAATTCGGAAAACATTCTCGATAATGATCTGAGCCGTCTCCTTAGCAGAAGGGAGCTTATCGAGAGGAATGAAATGAGCCGCCTTAGAGAATCTATCGACAACCGTAAGAATAACTGTCTTCCCCGCTGATGAAGGCAGTCCGGTGATAAAATCTAAAGCGATGTGAGACCACGGTCGAGAGGGAATGGGAAGCGGTCTGAGACGGCCGGCAGGAGGAGAGTTCCCAGATTTAGTCTGCGCGCAGACCGAACAAGCGGCGACAAATCGACGCGCGTCACGTTCCCGAGTGGGCCACCAGAAACGCTGGCGAATGGAAGCGAGCGTACCCCGAACGCCGGGGTGGCCGGCTAACTTGGCAGAGTGGGCCCACTGAAGAACGGCCGGACGAGTAGGAACGGGAACGAACAGAAGGTTCCTAGGACAAGCTCGCGGCGACGGAGTGTGAGCGAGTGCTTGCTTTACCTGCCTCTCAATTCCCCAGACAGTCAACCCGACAACACGCCCGTCAGGGAGAATCCCCTCGGGGTCGGTGGAGACCTCAGAAGAACTGAAGAGACGAGATAAAGCATCAGGCTTGGTGTTTTTTGAGCCCGGACGATAAGAAATAACAAACTCGGAACGAGCGAAAAACAGAGCCCAACGAGCCTGACGCGCATTAAGTCGTTTGGCTGAACGGATGTACTCAAGGTTCCTATGGTCAGTCCAAACGACAAAAGGAACGGTCGCCCCCTCCAACCACTGTCGCCATTCGCCTAGGGCTAAGCGGATGGCGAGCAGTTCGCGATTACCAACATCATAGTTACGTTCTGACGGCGATAAGCGATGAGAGAAAAACGCGCAAGGATGGACCTTGCCGTCAGAGAGAGAGCGCTGAGAAAGAATGGCTCCCACGCCCACCTCTGACGCGTCAACCTCAACAACAAACTGACTAGAGATGTCAGGTGTAACAAGAATAGGTGCGGATGTAAAACGATTCTTAAGAAGATCAAAAGCTCCCCTGGGCGGAAACGGACCACTTAAAGCACGTCTTAACAGAAGTAAGGGCTGTGAGGGGAGCTGCCACCTGACCGAAATTACGGATGAAACGACGATAGAAATTAGCGAAGCCCAGAAAGCGCTGCAGCTCGACGCGTGACTTAGGAACGGGCCAATCAATGACAGCCTGGACCTTAGCGGGATCCATCTTAATGCCCTCAGCGGAAATAACGGAACCGAGAAAAGGGACAGAGGCGGCATGAAAAATGCACTTCTCAGCCTTCACATAAAGACAGTTCTCCAAAAGGCGCTGGAGGACGCGTCGCACGTGCTGAACATGAATCGAGAGAGACGGAGAAAAAAATCAGGATATCGTCCATGTAAACGAAAACAAAAATGTTCAGCATGTCTCTCAGGACGTCGTTAACTAGTGCCTGAAAGACAGCTGGAGCGTTAACGAGGCCGAAAGGAAGAACCCGGTATTCAAAGTGCCCTAACGGAGTGTTAAACGCCGTCTTCCACTCGTCCCCCTCCCTGATGCGCACGAGATGGTAGGCGTTACGAAGGTCCAATTTGGTGAAAAACCTGGCTCCCTGCAGGATCTCGAAGGCTGAAGACATAAGAGGAAGCGGATAACGATTCTTAACTGTTATGTCATTCAGCCCTCGATAATCCACGCATGGGCGCAGGGACCCGTCCTTCTTCTGAACAAAAAAAAACCCCGCTCCGGCGGGGGAGGAGGAGGAGACTATGGTACCGGCGTCGAGCGAAACCGACAAATAATCCTCGAGAGCCTTACGTTCGGGAGCCGACAGAGAGTATAATCTACCCCGGGGGGAGTAGTTCCCGGAAGGAGATCAATACTACAGTCATACGACCGGTGTGGAGGGAGAGAAGTGGCCTTGGAACGACTGAACACCGTGCGCAGATCGTGATACTCCTCCGGCACCCCTGTCAAATCGCCAGGCTCCTCCTGTGAAGAAGAGACAGAGGAAACAGGAGGGATAGCAGACATTAAACAGGTTACATGACAAGAAACATTCCAGGATAGGATAGTATTACTAGACCAATTAATAGAAGGGTTATGGCGCACTAGCCAGGGATGACCCAAAACAACAGGTGTAAAAGGTGAACGAAAAATTAAAAAAGAAATGGTTTCGCTATGATTACCAGAGACAGTGAGGGTTAAAGGCAGCGTCTCACGCTGAATCTTGGGGAGAGAACTACCATCTAAAGCGAACAAGGCCCTGGGCTCCCCTAACTGTCTGAGAGGAATGTCATGTTCCCGAGCCCAGGTCTCGTCCATAAAACAGCCCTCCGCCCCAGAGTCTATCAAGGCACTGCAGGAAGCAGATGAACCGGGCCAGCGGAGATGGACCGGAAAGGTAGTGCGTGATCCAGAAGGAGAGGCCTGAGTAGTTGCGCTCACCAGTAGCCCTCCTCTTACTGATGAGCTCTGGCTTTTACTGGACATGAGGAGACAAAATGACCAGCGGAGCCGCAGTAGAGACAGAGGCGATTGGTGATTCTCCGTTCCCTCTCCTTGGCCGAGATGCGAATACCCCCCAGCTGCATAGGCTCAGCATCCGAGCCGGCGGAGGAGGGTGGCAGTGATGCGGCAGGTGGCAGTGATGTGGAGAGGGGAGCAACGGAGAACGTGAGCTCCTTTCCACGAGCTCGGCGACGAAGATCAAACCGTCGCTCTATGCGAATAGCGAGAGCTATTAAGGAGTCCAGACTGGAAGGAACCTCCCGGGAGAGGATCTCATCCTTAACCTCGACGTGGAGACCCTCCAGAAAACGAGCGAGCAAAGCCGGCTCGTTCCAGTCACTAGAGACAGCGAGAGTGCGAAACTCAATAGAATAATCCGTTATGGATCTATTCCCCTGACATAGGGAAGACAGGGCCCTGGAAGCCTCCTCGCCAAAAACAGAACGGTCAAAAACCCGTATCATCTCATCCTTAAAGTCCTGATACTGGTTAATACACTCAGCCCTCGCCTCCCAGACTGCCGTGCCCCACTCACGCGCCCGTCCGGTAAGGAGAGAAATGACGTAGGCGATGCGGGCTGCGCTCCTGGAGTAAGTGTTGGGCTGGAGAGAGAACACCACATCACACTGAGTGAGGAATGAGCGGCACTCAGTGGGCTCCCCAGAGTAACACGGCGGGTTGTTGATCCTGGGCTCCGGAGACTCGGAAACCCTGGAAGTGGGCGGTGGATCGAGGTGGAGTTGGTGAACCCGTCTTGTGAGGTCGGAGACTTGGACGGCCAGGGTCTCAACGGCATGTTGAGCAGCAGACAATTCCTCCTCGTGTCTGCCTAGCATCGCTCCCTGGATCTCGACGGCGGAGTGAAAAGGGTCCGGAGCCGCTGGGTCCATTCTTGGTCTGATTCTTCTGTTAAGAACTTGAGTGAAGACCCAAAAGCGGTTTTAACAGAAAACAGAGTTCTTTAATGAAAATACAGGAATGGCATAAATCCTCTTCCAACGTTGTCAGCGGAACAAAAAGAACGTTAGTATAGTGCAGGATGCTCCTGCCAGGCAGACTCCGACAGGACAGGACAAGGTGGAAGCAAACGAGACGACAGCTTGCTTCTGGCATCAAAAAACACAAACAAGAATCAGACACTGAAAGTAGCAGGAACAGAGAGAGAAATAGAGACCTAATCAGAGGGGGAAGAGAGAACAGGTGGGGAAGAGTGAAAGAGCTAGTTAGGGCAGATGTAGAACAGCTGAGGAATGAGAGACAGAGAAGGTAACCTAAAAAGACCAGCAGAGAGAGAGAATGAAGAGAAAGGACAGGAACAGACATAACAAGACATGACACAGTTGAAGTCAGAAGTTTACATACACCTTAGCCAAATACATTTAAACTCAGTTTTTTTCACAATTCCTGACATTTAATCCCAGTAAAAATTCCCTGTTTTCGGTCAGTTAGGATCACCACTTCATTTTAAGAATGTGAAATGTCAGAATAATAGTAGAGAGAATGATTTATTTCAGCTTTTATTTATTTCATCACATTCCAAGTGGGTCAGAAGTTTACATACACTCAATTTGTATTTGGTAGCATTGCCTTTAAATTGTTTAACTTGGATCAAACGTTTCGGGTAGCCTTCCACAAGCTTCCCAAAATAATTTAGGTGAATTTTGGCCCATTCCTCCTGACAGAGCTGGTGTAACTCACAAGGTCCTTTGCTGTTGTTCTGGGATTGATGTGCACTTTTCGCACCAAAGTACATTCATCTCTAGTAGACAGAACGCGTCTCCTTCCTGAGCGGTATGACGGCTGCGTGGTCCCATGGTGTTTATACTTGAGTACTATTGTTTGTACAGATGAACGTGGTACCTTCAGGTGTTTGGAAATTACTCCCAAGGGATGAACCAGACTTGTGGAGGTCTACAATTTTTTATCTGAGGTCTTGGCTGATTTCTTTTTTATTTTCCCATGATGTCAAGCAAAGAGGCACTGAGTTTGAAGGCAGGCCTTGAAATACATCCACAGGTACACCTCCAATTGACTCAAATGATGTCAAATAGCCTATCAGAAGCTTCTAAAGACATGACATAATTTTCTGGAATTTTCCAAGCTGTTTAAAGGCCCAGTCAACTTAGTGTATGTAAACTTCTGACCCACTGGAATTGTGATACATTGAATTATAAGTGAAATAATCTGTCTGTAAACAATTGTTTGAAAAATTACTTTAAAAAGTAGATAAATGTATATAAGCTAACTGACTTGCCAAAACTATAGTTTGTTAACAAGAAATTAGTGGAGTGGTTGAAAAACGAGTTAATGACTCCAAACTACATGCATGTAAACTTCCAACTTCAACTGTATGTGAATTGTGAATAATGAAAATGAGGGCAAAGCTCTCAGTCGACCATTTAATGTTGCCTAAACTATCTGCACTGACTATATCCTGTACTGACACGTCTCAAACTCACTAGACTGTATATACACACTATATACACACTCACTACACTATATATACACACTATATACACACTCACTACACTATATATACACACTAACTACACTATATATACACACTATATACACACTCACTAGACTATATATACACACTAACTACACTATATATACACACACTATATACACACTCACTACACTATATATACACACTAACTACACTATATATACACACTAACTACACTATATATACACACTATATACACACTCACTACACTATATATACACACTAACTACACTATATATACACACTATATACACACTCACTACATTATATATACACACTATATACACACTCACTACACTATATATACACACTATATACACACTCACTACACTATATATACACACTAACTACACTATATATACACACTATATACACACTCACTACACTATATATACACACTATATACACACTCACTAAACTATATATATATATATATATATATATATATATATATATATATATATATATACACTAACTACACTATATATACACACTATATACACACTCACTACACTATATATACACACTATATACACACTCACTACACTATATATACACACTATATACACACTCACTACACTATATATACACACTAACTACACTATATATACACACGATATACACACTCACTACACTATATATATATATATATATATATATATATATATATATATATATATATATATATATATATATATATATATACATACATACACACACACTATATACACACTCACTACACTATATATACACACTAACTACACTATATATACACACTCACTACACTATATATATATACACACTATATACACACTCACTACACTATATATACACACTCACTACACTATATATATATACACACTATATACACACTCACTACACTATATATACACACACTCACTACACTATATATACACACTATATACACACTAACTACACTATATATACACACTAACTACACTATATATACACACTAACTACACTATATATACACACTATATACACACTAACTACACTATATACACACTCACTACACTATATATACACACTAACTACACTATATATACACACTATATACACACTCACTAAACTATATATACACACTATATACACACTCACTACACTATATATACACACTCACTACACTATATATACACACTATATACACACTCACTACACTATATATACACACTCACTACACTATATATACACACTATATACACACTCACTACACTATATATATATATATACACACTATATACACACTCACTACACTATATATACACACTCACTACACTATATATACACACTCACTACACTATATATATACACACTATATACACACTCACGAGACTATATATACACACTATATACACACTCACTTCACTATATATATACACGTATACTATATATCCACACTCATTAGACTGTATATACTATATATAAACCAAAACATTTCTGCAGCATTGAAGGTCCCCAAGAACACAGTGGCCTCTATCATTCTTTTTTTTTTGTTTCTTGAAAAACATTTTTTTTACCCCCTTTTTTTTTACCCCTTCCTAGATTGTAGGATGTTTTATTAATTTATTTGTAAATTATGGTGGAAAATAAGTATTTGGTCAATAACTTTGTTATTGTATATACCCTTTGTTGGCAATGACAGAGGTCAAATGTTTTCTGTAAGTCTTCACAAGGTTTTCACACACTATTGCTGGTCATTTGGCCCATTCCTCCATGCAGATCTCCTCGAGAGCAGTGATGTTTTGGGGCTGTTGCTGGGCAACACGGACATTCAACTCCCTCCAAATATTTTCTATGGGGTTGAGATCTGGAGACTGGCTCGGCCGCTCCAGGACTTTGAAATGCTTCTTATGAAGCCACTCTTTCGTCTTTCGGGGGTGTGTTTGGGATCATTGTCATGCTGAAAGACCCAGCCACGTTTCATCTTCAATGCCCTTGCTGATGGAAGGAGGTTTTCACGATACATGGCCCCATTCATTCTTTCCTTTACACGGATCAGTCGTCCTGGTGCCTTTGCAGAAAAACAGCCCCAAAGCATGATGTTTCCACCCCCATGCTTCACAGTAGGTATGGTGTTCTTTGGATGCAGCTCAGAATTCTTTGTCCTCCAAACACGACGAGTTGAGTTTTTACCAAAAAGTTCTATTTTGGTTTCATCTGACCATATGACATTCTCCCAATCTTCTTCTGGATCATCCAAATGCTCTCTAGCAAACTTCAGACGGGCCTGGACATGTACTGGCTTAAGCAGGGGGACACGTCTGGCACTGCAGGATTTGAGTCCCTGGCGGCATAGTGTGTTACTGATGGTAGGCTTTGTTACTTTGGTCCCAGCTCTCTGCAGGTCATTCACTAGGTCCCCCCGTGTGGTTCTGGGATTTTTGCTCACCGTTCTTGTGATCATTTTGACCCCACAGAGTGAGATCTTGCGTGGAGCCCCAGATCGAGGGAGATTATCAGTGGTCTTGTATGTCTTGTATTTCCTAATAATTGCTCCCACAGTTGATTTCTTCAAACCAAGCTGCTTACCTATTACAGATTCAGGCTTCCCAGCCTGGTGCAGGTCTACAATGTTGTTTCTGGTGTCCTTTGACAGCTCTATGGTCTTGGCCATAGTTGAGTTTGGAGTGTGACTGTTTGAGGTTGTGGACAGGTGTCAAGTTCAAACAGGTGCCATTAATACAGGTAACGAGTGGAGGACAGAGGAGCCTCTAAAAGAAGAAGTTACAGTTCTGTGAGAGCCAGAAATCTTGCTTGTTTGTAGGTGACCAAATACTTATCTTCCACCATAATTTGCAAATAAATTCATTAAAAATCCTACAATGTGATTTTCTGGATGTTTTTTCTCATTTAGTCTGGCATAGTTGAAGTGCACCTATGATGAAAATTACAGGCCTCTCTCATCTTTTTAAGTGGGAGAACTTGTACAATTGGTGGCTGACTAAATACTTTTTCCCCACTGTATCTACCTGAAGTACCTCGTACCTCTGCACATTGATCTGGTACTGGAAGTTCCTGTATATAGCTCCACATTAAATATATATTGATCTGGTACTTCCTGTATATAGCTCTACATTGATCTGGTACTTCCTGTATATAGCTCCACATTGATCTGGTACTTCCTGTATATAGCTCCACATTGATCTGGTACTTCCTGTATATAGCTGTATATAGCTCCACATTGATCTGGTACTTCCTGCATATAGCTCCACATTGATCTGGTACTTCCTGTATATAGCTCCACATTGATCTGGTACTTCCTGTATATAGCTCCACACTGATCTGACACTGGCACCTCATGTGTTCATTATTTTGTACTTAATTGTATTCCTCTTGTGCTCGTTACTATTTTACTTGTTATTATTAATTTCAAACTCTGCATCGTTGGGAAAGGTTCTTAAGCAATAATGTCACTGTAAAGTCCACACCAGTTGTATTGTGATGAATACAATTTGATTCATTTTTTTTTTTTTTACTTTATTGATAGGCTAATTGGCTAATGCATAAAAGAACACACCTATGTGATGCTACAAAGCCAGCTGTTATTATAGGGGAGAGTAAGCTATGCTTGGTTTTTCGTCAAATTAAACGAAATGGGAGGGAAACCATTTTTTAAAAATGTTTCTAAATAGAAGATTCACCGGCACAAAATTCCAGAGCGACAGTCTTTATCTTGGCCAGGTCGCAGTTGTAAATGAGAACTTGTTCTCAACTAGCCTCCCTGGTTAAATAAAGGTAGAAATAAAGGTGAAATAAATAAAAACATGACGAAATGCAAAATTAACGTGTGTTTTAAGACTTGTGCCTCCATAACACCAGCCGAATATAGAGCCCTGAGACTCTTAAAAAAATTATTGACACTCTCTTCATCGATCGAGAGAGAGAGACAGATGTGAGAGAGAAGAGATAAAGAGAAGAAAGAGAGAGAGAGAGAAAGAGAGAGAAAGAGGTGAGAGAGAAGGAGAGAGAGAGAAAGAGGTGAGAGAGAAGGAGAGAGAGCGAGAGAGAAAGAGAGAGAGAAAGAGAGAGAGAGAGGAGAGAGAGAGAGAGAGAGAGAGAGAGAGAGAGAGAAAGGGAGAGAGAAAAAGAGAGAGAGAGAGATAGAAGAAAGACAGAGAGAGATAGAAGAAAGACAGAGAGAGAGAGAGAGAGAGAGAGAGAGAAGACAGAGAGAGAGAGAGAGAGAGAGATAGAAGAAAGACAGAGAGAGAGAGAGAGAGAGAGGGAGAGAGAGAGAGAGAGAGAGAGAGAGAAAGGGAGAGAGAAAAAGAGAGAGAGAGAGATAGAAGAAAGACAGAGAGTGATAGAAGAAAGACAGAGAGAGAGAGGGAGAGAGAGAGAGAAGAAAGACAGAGAGAGAGAGGGTGCGGGGGGGAGAGGGACAGACCTAGAGTTTGAGAGGCGTGTCCGTCCTTACTCAGACTGTCTCTGTGTGAAGACCTAGTGATTACATCATCCATCTCCTGCTCTGAAACCTGGAGGAACAAAACAGAGAGGAACGTTCAGGAGACAGTCATTGAACCACATTCACCACCAGGCCCTAGTCTCACACTAGTGCTGATCAAGGATCATGATTATGGACTAGACGGACCTGATCCTAGATCAGCACTACTCCTATGACACACGGTGTACCTTGTGCAACAGGTGTTTGGTACAATGTAACCATCAGATGTCAATGAAGTCAAGGCCAGTCCAGTCAAGGCCAGTCCAGTCAAGGCCAGTCCAGTCAAGGCCAGTCCAGTCCAGTCAAGGCCAGTCCAGTCCAGTCAAGGCCAGTCCAGTCCAGTCAAGGCCAGTCCAGTCCAGTCCAGTCAAGGCCAGTCCAGGCAAGTCAAGGCCAGTCCAGTCGTCCAGTCAAGGCCAGTCCAGGCAAGGCCAGTCCAGGCAAGGCCAGTCAAGGCCAGTCCAGTCCAGTCCAGTCAAGGCCAGGCCAGTCCAGGCAAGGCCAGGCCAGTCCAGTCCAGTCCAGGCCAGTCCAGGCAAGTCCAGTCAAGGCCAGTCCAGTCCAGTCCAGTCCAGTCCAGTCAAGGCCAGTCCAGTCCAGTCCAGGCCAGGCCAGGCCAGGCCAGTCCAGTCAATGCCAGTCCAGTCCAGTCCAGTCCAGTCCAGTCAAGGCCAGGCCAGTCCAGTCAAGGCCAGTCCAGTCAAGGCCAGTCCAGTCAAGGCAGGCCAGTCAAGGCAGGCCAGTCAAGGCCAGTCCAGTCCAGTCCATTCAAGGCCAGTCCAGTCCAGTCCAGTCAAGGCCAGTCCAGTCAAGGCCAGTCCAGTCCAGTCAAGGCCAGTTCAGTCCAGTCCAGTCCAGTCCAGTCCAGTCAAGGCCAGTCCAGTCAAGGTCAGGCCAGTCCAAACCAGTCCAGCCAAGGCCAGGCCAGTGCAGTAAAGGCCAGTCCAGTCAAGGCCAGTCCAGTCAAGGCCAGTCCAGTCAAGGCCAGGCCAGTCCAGTCCAGTCCAGTCAAGGTCAGGCCAGTCCAGTCAAGGCCAGTCCAGTCCAGTCCAGTCCAGTCAAGGTCAGGCCAGTCCAGTCCAGTCCAGTCAAGGCCAGTCAAGGCCAGTCCAGTCAAGGCCAGTCAAGGCAAGGCCAGTCCAGTCAAGGCCAGTCCAGTCAAGGCCAGTCCAGTCCAGTCCAGTCAAGGTCAGGCCAGTCCAGTCCAGTCCAGTCCAGTCCAGTCAAGGCCAGTCCAGTCAAGGCAAGGCCAGTCCAGTCAAGGCCAGTCCAGTCAAGGCAAGGCCAGTCCAGACAAGGCCAGGCCAGTCCAGTCCAAAGGACTAACAGAGGAATGTCAGCTGGCATCACCACAATATAATGTTCTGGATTATAAAAGGCTCGATCATTTAATTAGATAACCCAAAATGGATAGGTTTTAGAAGAGAAACTAAACTCTAACAACGGAACAACACTTCAATTTGTAATGTTAAGAAATATAAAATGTTTTTTTGATGTAGCTTGGTAGGAGCATAACTAACTAGCTCTAGTAGCTAACAGAAACCCTGCTCAGTGTTCACCGCCCAACACCCAACTACAGTCCTTTAAAAAGTAATGACATCCATAATCACTCTATCTTTCAGTTAAATACACCCATTACATTTAACAAAAACAAACCACAATGCTGCAGTAATTGCAGGGTTCTGACTCTGTAGCTAGAGAGCTCTTCGATACAGGTTGTATCCCATAATGCACCCTATTCCATACATAATGCACTACTTTTGATAAGGGCCCCGGTCAAAATTAGTGCACTACATAGGGAATAGGGTGCCATTTGGGACACACTTGTGTTTTGCCTTCTTTGGATTGCAGCATTAAAATGCTTTTGAGTCTTCCTTTGCTTTCCCAGGCAGGCCAGTGCTGGAGGAGTCAACAGCATCTGATCAGCCTGACAAACATTAACATGCTGGATGAATTAACAGCATCTGATCAGCCAACTGCAGGGGTCTGGACAGTGCCTCTCTCTCTCTCCCCCTATCTCTCTCTCTCTCTCTCTCTTTCTCTCCCTCAGAATCTCTCTTTCTCCCCCCCTCTCTCTCTTTCTCCCCCCTCTGTCTCTCTCTCTCCCCCCCTCTGTCTCTCTCTCTCCCCCCTCTCTGTCTCTCTCTCTCCCCCCCTCTCTCTCTCTCTCTCCCCCCCCTCTCTCTCTCTCTCTCCACCCCTCTGTCTCTCTTCTCCCCCCTCTCTCTCTCTCTCTCCCTCTGTCTCTCTTTCTCCCCCTCTGTCTCTCTTTCTCCCCCTCTCTCTCTTTCCCCCCCTCTCTCTCCCCCTCTCTCTCTTTCTCTCCCCCCCCTCTCTCTCTCTCTCTCTCACTCTCCCCCTCTGTCTCTCTTTCTCCCCCTCTGTCTCTCTTTCTCCCCCCCCCCTCTCTCTCTCTCTCCCTCTCTCTCTCTTTCTCCCCCCTCTCTCTCTTCTCCCCCCCTCTCTCTCTCCCCCTCTGTCTCTCTTTCTCCCCCCCCCCTCTCTCTCTCTCTCTCTCTTTCTCTTTCTCCCCCTCTGTCTCTCTTTCTCCCCCCCCTCTCTCTTTCTCCCCCTCTTTCTCTGACTCTCTCTCTCTCTCTATCTCTCTCTCTCTATCCCCCTCTCTATCCCCCTCTCTCTCTTAGCAGAGGCCACTTCCTCTTCAGCTCACCATAAAAATGCTGTTCCCGCTCGGCTCCCGTCAGCTGGTCTACAGCAACCTATCAGCTGGCAGCTTGTTAGCTTGCCCCCCCCCCCCAAATGCCCCCTTCATGTCTGTCTGGTTCAACTGTGTCTGTGTGCCTGTTTCTTGACTCGAGGTAGAAGTTGCCACTAACCAACAGATCTAGAATCAGATCTGCCCTTACCGATCTTTACCATACTGTATATGGGATAAAGGAGCATCTGACAGTGGACTAGTTTTTAGAGATCCTACAGGGGTTCATTGGGGATTTAAGGTAGGTCTCCACACGTCTGTTCGATGAGACAACATGAACCAATAGTGTCAAACAACATGGTGTTGATACGAGCCTAATGAAATCTGTCAAACCTTTGTTCAGAGATCAGAGAGACGCCCAGTCTGAGAACATGTAATACAATCTAGTAGCAGATCTAAGACATGTCTCTGATTTCCGGAAGGGAGATTCACGAGGGTATCAGCTTGTACTGTGGGTTATTGTCAGTGGAGTGTTTAAGGTAAAGGGACCCTTTGTCTGCCTACAGGAAAACACATATGTCTCTCTGTGAGTAAAGTCCAGTACAGGTAATATAACACGTCATGTCTGGGACGCACTGCAGGACTAGAGAATCTGGTTAAAACACGTCAAGGACAGAGAGAACGCAGACTCGGTGGTTCGGTGTTGGTTAAGCGCTCAACGTCTTTAGAAATATAACCCAGGTAAGACAATGAGCTGTCACTGATGTTGAGCTGTTGACTGTTTCAACGGTTCATTGACACAAAGTTGTACAGGTAGCAGGACAGGAATCTCTGCCATCCCTGTCTCTTTCCCTCTTTCTCACTCTCTCTGCCATCCCTGTCTCTTTCCCTCTTTCTCACTCTCTCTGCCATCCCTGTCTCTTTCCCTCTTTCTCACTCTCTCTGCCATCCCTGTCTCTTTCCCTCTTTCTCACTCTCTCTGCCATCCCTGTCTCTTTCCCTCTTTCTCACTCTCTCTGCCATCCCTCTCTTTCCCTCTTTCCCTCTTTCTCACTCTCTCTGCCATCCCTCTCTTTCCCTCTTTCCCTCTTTCTCACTCTCTCTGCCATCCCTGTCTCTTTCCCTCTTTCTCACTCTCTCTGCCATCCCTGTCTCTTTCCCTCTTTCTCACTCTCTCTCTGCCATCCCTGTCTCTTTCCCTCTCTCTCTGCCATCCCTGTCTCTTTCCCTCTTTCTCACTCTCTCTGCCATCCCTCTCTTTCCCTCTTTCCCTCTTTCTCACTCTCTCTGCCATCCCTCTCTTTCCCTCTTTCCCTCTTTCTCACTCTCTCTGCCATCCCTGTCTCTTTCCCTCTTTCTCACTCTCTCTGCCATCCCTGTCTCTTTCCCTCTTTCTCACTCAATTCAATTCAATTCAATTCAAGGGGCTTTATTGGCATGGGAAACATATGTTAACATTGCCAAAGCAAGTAAGGTATATAATATATAAAGTGAAATAAACAATAAAAATTAACAGTAGACATCACACATACAGAAGTTTCAAAACAATAAAGACATTACAAATGTCATATTATATATATATATACAGTGTTTTTACAATGTGCAAATGGTAAAGGACACAAGATAAAATAAATAAGCATAGATATGTGTTGTATTTACAATGGTGCGTGTTCTTCACTGGTTGCCCTTTTCTCGTGGCAACAGGTCACAAATCTTGCTGCTCTGATGGCACACTGTGGAATTTCACCCAGTAGATATGGGAGTTTTTCAAAATTGGATTTGTTTTCGAATTCTTTGTGGATCTGTGTAATCTGAGGGAAATATGTCTCTCTAATATGGTCATACATTGGGCAGGAGGTTAGGAAGTGCAGCTCAGTTTCCACCTCATTTTGTGGGCAGTGAGCACATAGCCTGTCTTCCCTTGAGAGCCATGTCTGCCTACGGCGGCCCTTCTCAATAGCAAGGCTATGCTCGCTGAGTCTGTACATAGTCAAAGCTTTCCTTAATTTTTGGTCAGTCACAGTGGTCAGGTATTCTGCCGCTGTGTACTCTCTGTGTAGGGCCAAATAGCATTCTAGTTTGCTCTGTTTTTTTGTTAATTCTTTCCAATGTGTCAAGTAATTATCTTTTTGTTTTCTCATGATTTGGTTGGGTCTAATTGTGCTGCTGTCATGGGGATCTGTAGGGTGCGTTTGTGAACAGAGCCCCAGGACCAGCTTGCTTAGGGGACTCTTCTCCAGGTTCATCTCTCTGTAGGTGATGGCTTTGTTGTGGAAGGTTTGGGAATCGCTTTCTTTTAGGTGGTTATAGAATTTAACTGCTCTTTTCTGGATTTTGATAATTAGTGGGTATCGGCCTAATTCTGCTCTGCATGCATTATTTGGTGTTCTACGTTGTACACTGAGGATATTTTTGCAGAATTCTGCGTGCAGAGTCTCAATTTGGTGTTTGTCCCATTTTGTGAAGTCTTGGTTGGTGAGTGGACCCCAGACCTCACAACCATAAAGGGCAATGGGCTCTATGACTGATTCAAGTATTTTTAGCCAAATCCTAATTGGTATGTTGAAATTTATGTTCCTTTTGATGGCATAGAATGCCCTTCTTGCCTTGTCTCTCAGATCGTTCACAGCTTTGTGGAAGTTACCTGTGGCGCTGATGTTTAGGCCAAGGTATGTATAGTTTTTTGTGTGCTCTAGGGCAACAGTGTCTAGATGGAATTTGTATTTGTGGTCCTGGTGACTGGACCTTTTTTGGAACACCATTATTTTGGTCTTACTGAGATTTACTGTCAGGGCCCAGGTCTGACAGAATCTGTGCATAAGATCTAGGTGCTGCTGTAGGCCCTCCTTGGTTGGTGACAGAAGCACCAGATCATCAGCAAACAGCAGACATTTGACTTCAGATTCTAGTAGGGTGAGGCCGGGTGCT